>NC_090896.1:34663285-34698285 GCF_036669925.1 Montipora capricornis
GGTACTACGACCAAAAAAATATTTTGTTTTTCCTTTGGATTTCAAAACTATGTTAACTAAACGCTAACTCACTGATTTTAAAAAGACACCTGTTTATTTTAGCTGGAATTTTCTTATTTATTGGTCCGCCATTACTAACTTCAAAATCTTGAGAGAGCTGGGTCGAGGAGAAAATGACGTCAAACACTCACTAGTTTAAGAATGCAATGCGTGTGTACGCGGCCTAATTAATATGCAGCACGGGAGTTTCGGGCTTTCAGACTTTTCAACCCGTGGTTTGCATATTATAATAAATTGCGTTTACACGCTGAAATTTTAAGCTAGTGAGTAAATGACGTCATTTTCTCTAGATCCAACCCTCTGAGGTCCAATCGGCCAGTTTTGAATGTGAGTAATGGCGGACCATGGAATCCAAAACTTACACTCAAAATAAACAGCCTTTGGATAAAACTCAAAGCTCAAAATTTTGCCAGTTAGGTGTTCAGCGAACACGCTTTCAAAATCAGAAGAAAAAAAGGAAATGATTTTTTGATCGTAGTACCACTTTAAAGCCAGGATGTACATAATTGTACTTAATAAGAGATAATAGTAAACCAATAAATTAATGTAATTGTTGAAAAATCATGGTTTAAAATCAATCCCTCTTTCCTGCAGGTATTGAAAGTCTCTCCAAAGCCTGAAAAAAAGCCTGTGGATCACATTAATGATTGCCAAGAATTTGTGGAGGAAAACAGCAAATATGATTGGGAAAACGAAAAGCAGCCAAGTTATCACAACTGCCCTCAGCAGCTGTTCAGTGCAAAGCACATTTTGAGTGAAGTTCCTCAACATCTCAAATCCAAGGCAGCCAATGTTGATGCAATGTCTAGGGCTGCTAGGATACTAGCCATCACTATGTTCACAGTGCTTGAAAGATCTGTCTGTACAATTTCTGGTACAACAGCCAAGAACAGATCTCCTGGAAAGGAGCCTAAGCAGAAGTTTGATGAACACAGGCTGACTCTAATTCAAGGTAAACTGTTTCATTTAACACATAATGTGAAACAAGAAATCATTCATTTTTACTTTGTAAATACATGTAAACTCAGGGGTTTCAATAAAATTTGAAGTACTGTAGGCAGCTGGTTTAACTCAATTAGCTGACTGTATCAACAAGGAGCCATTACCTTCGTGTAGGAAGGGGCGGGGGTCTGGGGGTATGCTACCCCAGAAAATTTTGAAATCTGGAAGCTCTGTATTGCGATTTCTGTTCTGGGCACCAAATTGAGTAGAAAAGATAAAGGAAGATTTTTTATCAACAGCAACGGCTTTATTTGTAACAGTTTGTTTAAATTTATTATTAATTTTTACTTAGATACTTACAATACCGGTGAGCTGAAAATAACACTTACATTGTAATATACATTTCCTTAGGATCTTAAGTTTTAACCTTCTTTTGTAACAATTACTCAATAACAACCTGTTTTGCATAAAACGTCATGATATGTTTGTAGATGCAACTTAAAACGCAATTGAATTACGTAAAAAATGCTATGGTTGGTCTAGGCAAAAATACAAAGAAAGGTTCACTGTAGCTCGAAGATAGCAGTGTCAAATCTGATAATAATTTTAAAGTTGAGGTTAAAAAAAGTACATTCAAGTCCATCAAAAATGAATTTAGGGGAAAAAGTACCTGATTTCTCCGAGCGAAGTAGCAGAACACAGTCTGATATTAATTAAAGTTTTTTTGCAGTGAGAAATTCATTGAGGCCAAAATTATATTCTAAGTGGTTTCACTTTCAAACTCTTCAATTGCTTAAAATAATTATATTTCTTGCATGAATTTCAGATTTTCTCAGACGAATTTACCCCAAATCATACAGTGCAAGTACCGTGAACCGGAACATTGGCCAGGTGGCGATTGAAACAAGAGGCGGTCGGCACAGGCAAAATGATGAGATTGTTTTGTCGATTTTGACATCTGCTGATAGTGGCAACATTTAAGAAGAATGCCATTAACACAACGAATTTTAAGCCTTATTTAACTTAACAAGAACCTAAAATGAACATGTACATGATACAATCACCTATTTACAATATTTGTACAACAATGATTATCATAGAAGTCATTTTTTACAGCATTTAAGACTGTACGAGATAAATTTGTTGAATTTTTACATTTTGAAAGGTTCTCTTTCAGGCTGTAACATTCTTTCATTTAGTAACTGCTCCTTCTTTGAGGGCAATAAAAATGTTAACAAACGAAAAAATGTCACCTTTTTATTCTATACAGCATTGTTAACTCTTATTAACCCCTGGGAAAAACTATTGACAGATTTTTCTGTCTAATGCCAACAGATTTTACTTGTGAATTGGAAGGGACTCCTAGGGTGTTGAGGTGTCAAAGGGTTAAAGCAGTCAAAAACTATATGTCCCCTCCATAATTTGATTACTTTTAGATTTGTTAAACAAGCAAAAGCATTTTGCATTTTCCTGCATGCATGCAATTTTCTCCTTCAATTGCATGCTCACTCACCTTTTTTCTGCATGCAACTAGTCATTCCCCTGCATGCATGCACAAAGTGCCAATTTGCATGCAAGCACTGTATGCATGCTCCAGGCATACAGAGCATGCATGCTGCATGCATTCATAATTTTGGAAGGGATGTGAGAGCTGAACATTTTGTTGTTGGCATTTATACAAATTATTTTAAACCTCATTAACTTTAACTACCGGTAAGTTACTTTTTGCACTGTGCAAAAGTAACTTTTTCGGAGATTTTTACAACTAATTAAGAAGTCTTTGGGAAGGTGAAAAAACTCCTAATTTGTCTTAAACACCTTTTCCCACAGTTAACTTTTGCAGATCTTGCACATCTCCTCACAAGCTTAATCCTTGTGAAAAGGACAGAAAACGTGTGCACTGTACGTAGGTACCTCCTGTTGTCCTATACAAAGCCTTAGGAAACTTTCCTAAGGCATGGTATCAGGGCTTTATCTGGAGGTATCCAGTAGCACTCCAGGTTACTTCATTATGTTTACCGCGAGGCGTCACAATCTTGCCGCTTTGTGACAGATCTAGAAATGTTGTTTACCTAAAGGTAAACCAGAACACCAACAGACCTATAGCTATGCATGTCTCAATTGTCAGAAGAGGAATGTTACTCATCAATGACATGTCATATTGCCTGTCAAATTTTGCCAATATATTAATGAACACGATGTAATCAGTTCAAGGGACCATGTGAAAAGTGCCGTGTTCATTGGTTTTGAGATTTTGACCCTGCGTGTGACCTGTACGTACTGTGAAAAGGCTCCAGAACAAGATTCTTTTTCATAGGTTTTTTCACAGGTTTTTTTTCACAGGTTTTTTCACAGGTTTTGATTATGTGAAAAGTGCCCTGTTCACAGGTTTTGAGATTTTAGACCCTGTGAAAAAACCTGTGAAAAAGCTCCAGAGCAAGATTCTTTTTCACAGGTTTTTTCACAGGATTTTTCACAGGTTTTATTTCACAGGTTTTTTAACAGGTTTTTTCACAGGTTTTGACCCTGTGAAAAGTGCCCTGTTCACAGGTTTTCAAAATTTCACATCCTGTGAAAAACCTGTGAAAAACCTTTGAAAAAACACATGAAAATTAGTATTTCATAGCTTTTTTCACAGGAAAATTCACAGGTTTTTCACAGGTTTTTCACGGGTTCTCATCCAATAGTGTATTGCGCATCTACTGAAATTTGCGTATCTTGCTTTAAACAATGATGGATATACCTGTCACATTAAAAGGTAACAGTGTGATATTTGACACGCAAGTAGGTCTTGATGCAAGGTAACGTTGGACGATTAGTGCGCATGCGTAAGTCTTAGCATTCGCTACTGCGCATCTCTTAAAGTTTTGCTGAAAAATTGAGTTGTAGTATTTGAAATGAAATTCAAACAGCGATATCTCAGTGCTCAGTGAGATTGAAAGCTGTAGCTACGAAATAAAACACATAGCAAGACTGCATCATGAACAAACACATAAGAGGTGTTGCGCATGCGCAGGACAAATACTTAGTTATTGCACATCCAGTGAAATCACGTATGTTGCTTTAACAAATGATGGAAATGTCTGTCAGATTAAAAGGTAACGGTCTGATATTTGACATGCAAGAAAATTTTGATGCAAAGTAACGTTTGACACTTAGTGCGCATGCGTAAGTCGTAACGTTCGCTACTGCCCATCTGTTAAAGTTTTGCTGAAAAGTTGAGTTTTACAATGTGAAATGAATTTCAAAGAGCAATATGTCAGTGAGGTTGAGTGCTGTACTTACCAAATCACACACAAAGTAAGACCAGATCACGGAAAAAGAGATAAGTGGTGTTGCGCATGCGCTGAGGAAACACGTAGTATTTGCACATCCAGTGAAATCCATGTATGTTGCTTTAACAATGATGGATATGTCAGTCCGATTAAAAGATAACGGTATGAAAATTTACAACGGAGGAGATACTGATAAATACATCAGCTTTACAGTTACTGCGCATGCTTAGGTAGTTTCCTTTGTTACTGCGCATGCAGTAAACTTTGACTTAAAACTTTGGTCTTTTTATATGACATGAATTTGAAACGGCGATATCTCAGTGACATTGAGAGCTTTACCTACCAAAGGAGACATATAGTAAGATTGAGTCACGGAATAAGTCACGATGACTATTGCACATGAAATCATGAAATCACTAGTTATCGCGCATTCAGTGAAATTTATATATGGTGCTTTGAAGAATAGTGGATATCTCTGTGAAATTAAAAGACAACAGTCTTTCATTTGACATGAGACAAGAGGGTCATAGATACTTGATGTTCACAAATAGTGCTCAGACGTAAGCGATTACTTTAGTTTCTGGTATCCATTAAAGATGCCTTAAAAACCCAGTTTCATGTGCGAGGAGAGAGTGATCTATATTATGTGTCAACACTAATGTCTGTCTCACGTTAATGTTTCTTTCCATTCGTAAAGTACAAGGAGGCAGTGTGGCCGAGTGGTTAGGGCGCTTGCCTTGAGATCCGGAGATCCTGGGTTCAAGACCCGCTCTGGTCACTCTTTGAATTTGTTCCTGGTAGTCCCTGGTTCAACTTCCCAGCTGCACTTGTAAATAGCCAACTGGTTTGCCTCCGGCAAGTTGGGATTCTTAACAGTTGTAGTTGTTGTGTTCTATTGTTTCGTTGATTGTTTCATTGGCCCTGAAAAGCCCCTATGGGGAGCGGTCAATTAAGTATGTATGTATGTACAAGTTTGTACAAAAAAATATGCCCTCCTCTTGTTAACAAACAAGAGAAGGGCTTATATCCTCGTTTTTCGCTTTTACACTGCACACTGTATTTCATAAGTAGGAGTCTTAACAGTAGGATAATCAACTTTTCGCTAGAAAAGAATAGAATTAGAGTAGATATGATAGGAGAGCCGACATCGAAGGCTCAAGAAAGGAATGTCACTACGAACGCTTGGCGTAGGCACTAGACAGGAGCCCCTGCGGGAAAAAATAGACACCTGGGTGGGAGGGTGGGCTAGCATGATTTTGTCGACCTTGAATCGGTAGCACACGCCATGCACGAGAACGTGACAGCTTCCACATGTCCACTGCAATGGTACAATACAAATTTTGTCTCCTCGACTCACCACCCACTGGCTTGCTTGTCGACCAATCGTAACAATGCCAGTAGCACAATTCACGACCAAAGGCTGGTCTAATTCGATGACTCGCGAAACATTGTCTCGAGGGTGTCCTTGTGTCCACGGCTTCCACTGAAGATCGTTCGTAACCTCGTCCCATTTTACGGACACTTTGACGGACGAATTGTAACACCACACCCTGGTGCTCGTGGTTGAATCGTCGTCGGAAAAACAGACATCTAGACATCTTCCGAAAAGACCACACAATGCCGTCAAATTAGCTCCAATGTAAGTAGTACCACCACCACCCAGACAATATGGCCATCGCCCGTCACCGGGAATATGATCCACAGGAGACCATCGCTTCAATGGAATTTTCTGACTATTCAGTGCCACTGTTTGGGACACGACCACGTGAGTTGCATTGCTTGCATAACACCTCCTTCGAGACGACTTACAGATGAGATCGGGTATCGGGTATTTTTGGTTAAACACAACGCGATTGGCCGGGTCGATGGTCTGCTCCAGATCCACACACTATTCCCCAATAGGCTGCGAAGCCATGAAAATAAACGCGAAGGAATGCTACCGAAAACGTTGAAGTTGCGCTCATCATCTTTTTTGTCGGAATCAACACTCGCGATAATGAATTTACTTTTATGAATGAGCAATGATAGACTTTCAAGGATAAAATAGACATTTAAAATGGTGCTTGAAAGTGCACTGTCTCTTGTCCGAGTCACTTCGATATTTAATCTCACTCAAAGGTTTGCATGACTGCAAATCCGTGCTCTTCGCTGTGAACTTTACCTTGTGGTAAACGTAGTACTCCGGCGATCCTGTATCCTCTGGAATTTTTCATATGGTTTCCTTCAACCAAATGACTAGGGTCGACGACGACCCATGCATTCTTTTGTCCCACCGCAAGCACTGTCAGCGACAACGACGACAAAACTTGCATCTGTAAGTATGTATATTCTGGGTGCATGTCGTTAATTGTTTCGTCAAACGAAATGTTATCAATTCGGGCACCACATTCGTTACCTGGTTCAAATATTCCTCCACCCAACTCAGTGGAACAAAGGCAGGAATTTCACCTTCGAATACCATTACAAGGTTCTCTCGAGGTGTCTACGGAAGCCGGTCAATCGCTACTAGGACATGTATAGTTACCCCTCGACCCGTTTCGACCAAATGCGATGCCAACCCCTTAAACAACTTGATCCTATGAAAGGTCTGAAATGGGGAATCCTCGAATCTTACGACGACGGCAGTCGGGTTGTCCACAGCGAGAAGACACTCAGTGACCACCAAACGCTGCCTCTGTTGCATAGCGAAAGTACGCCAGGAAAATGTCACCGACATTGCAAATTCTATGATCAATTCACAGTACCTCTGTAAAACGGCACCCTCGTTCGGAATATGTTGAATATCTAGAATAACAAACTCGCACACAGTTGCCAAGCGAAACGTTTTGTCGAGAGCGTATTTCTCAGCTTGAATGGCGAGACGCTGAAGGTTATCGAACTGTCGCAAATCATTGACAAGCCGTTTGTTATTTATTGGCGTTTCACTTCGTAAGGCCACAACGAAAGCTATGGTTTGTCTCACGATATTGTTCAAATGTTCGCGGTGACAGAATTTCGCGCGTGGATCTAAGAGACCATCGAGTTTTTCAAAATTACAACGAACAGCCTCAGTTTCTTGGAATGCTAGTACCCACGCTTTGTATTGTCGTAGGGTGATGTGCGCTTCATCATCGGAAATCGCTCCTTCCATTGATCGAGTGTAATCTCTTCTAACAGAGGTGATGTCGGTGGCGTGGTGACGTTGCTAATCTGATCTTCGTCCCACGAACCAGGATGGATATCAATCTGTGAACCATACAACTGGTCATGCAATTCCGCTAAAATCCTTTCGGCTTCTTCTATGCGCTCTACAAGAGTCAACAAGTGACTTTCGTGGTCAGGTACGTTTTCGTCGAGTTGGATCAATTTTAACTCTCTATTAGCAATCAAATTTCCCAGGTCTTGTAAGCGCTTTTCCATCTCTCTTGAATTTTGCATCGATGGTATCTGGGGTAGGCGAGACGTTTCTGACGCACCTTGGAAGTAGTCCTCTTCAAACTGTGGTGCATCATCTTGGTATTCCATGGACAGATTAGCCGTTCTTAGTTCGTTTTCGAGATGCGCCACGTGACGTTGTAGTTGTTTCATGGTCTGGCCATCGGCAACTCGAGCCTCTCGAAGTTCTTGTAATTGTCTTGTCAGTTGTTCGTTGAGAGACGCCAATCGGTCTTTTTCTTTGTGAATCTCTTGCAAGTGCCGCAACCGAGCTTCCAACTCGCTAGTGTTGCGTGTCAACTGATCGCGTTCCAAGCGGATCTCTGCGAGACGGCTAGGTGTTGCTTCATCGAGTTGTATGTTAAACGAATCCACTTGTTTTTGCCATTCGATTTGTGTTTTTTCGTGCTCTTTGAGTAATTGATGATATTCTTTGGTTTTTTGATCGAGGTTCTGCTCGACTAGATGCAGTTGATTCTGACATTCTCCTACCTGATTTTGGAGAATCCGCTGATTGGCTTCATACTAGAGTTTTTCCTCTGTACAAAGAGACTCTCGATCTTTGTCCGTTCATTCTAGTTCCTTGTTACGAGTTCTTGTTTGTTCAATATCATTATTAAGACACTCTATTTCTGCACCCAAATCCAAAAATCCTTCGTAGCACTCGGCCTGATAACGTGCATACTCCTCTTCTATTTTTTGTTTTGTCATCGGAGATGAGATTGCATTCAGTGGTCACTCGTGTGAGGTTTTCTTTGTATGTATTTAGTGTTATCTCGTACCCTTGGTCTTGATCGGCTTTTTGTGACTTTTCGGAGTTAACCTGAGTGACAACCGAGCTCCCCTTGCAAAATGAATTCCCAGTTTTCCTAGGAAATCCTAGGAATTCTTAAAAATTCCCAATTATGCGAATAACCTCTGATCTGAAAAGCTTGGAATTACTGGGAATTTCTGGCAAAGGAAGATTCCAGTTTTGTCAGAACTTGGAATTCCTAAATTTATTATTCAAACTAAGCCTTCAGTAATTTTTTACATTAATATGCATTTCCTCCCTAAGCAGCAGTCAAATATGTTAAACAAAAAATTCCAATTACTGCAATGTACTCATATCTAACCTAGTTACAATCCTCAAAGTGTTCTTGGATTCCAGGTTCATTAAAGGGTTTGTGATGCCAAATTCATAAAACATTCATCAACTGTTCCTTGGTACACAACATGTGTAACAATAATTACAGGTACTTCGCTAATCTTCATTGCTGCTTGCTCTGTTTTTGTGACTGATTGCCATTACTTGTTTTGCTATTGTCATTCTCACAAAACATTTTTTGTCAGAGTTTCAATAGTTGTGGATCATCTGCACACATTTGGCACACGGACAAGACAGAGGTGGTCACCGTTCCCATCGAGAAATAACACCTTTTCCTTGATTTCTTCAATTCGTTTTACTTGAAACTCTGATTTGAAAATATTTTTTAAAACAAGACTTGTTATTAGTAGTGAGAAGTGTACAAACTAAGATCCTTCTTATAACTTAACTTCTTAAATGTCCCAGTTACTGGACCTCCTAAGAAATATTACTTCTTTTTATGCAAGTGAAAAGTGCAAGTCACACTTCATTAATAACAGCTCTGAAGTTTACTTGTTGTTCTTCTCTGAGTCAGCTATCAACAAAATTGTTTTATGTTTTGTAGGTCTGGTATAAAAATTTACTAGTAGTATAAAATGACAAGCTTTGAAGAAGTCAGTTCTGATGATGACTTCAACTGCTTTCATTATAATTTCTAATATTCAAATTTATTTATACCTTTCTTGCTTCATCCTTAATGTGTGATGACCAGCCTCACTAAATAAGAATGGATTCTGGAGGTCCGGCTGTACTTCTCTAAAGACTGCCAATGTGATACCAGACTGCTTATCCCACACAAAATACTCGACCTCTCCAACCTTGCCGCATGCAAACAAGACAACATAGGCATTTCTCTTTACCATTCTGGTATACTCCTTAGAGTAAAACACTTGTCCATTCTTGACAATTCGTAGCACTTTAACTTTGTTGCCTCCATTAACTTCCATGTCAATCTTCTCCGCTAACTCCTGTGGTAGCCCTACCAGTTTCTTGGCTGCTCCACCAATGCAGCAATTCTCTGTCTCCTTTAGATTTTTAACTCTAAAACATGAACGAAAAAAATAAGTAGATTAACATATTTCATACACAGTGTATTTTTATCCTTGCCTCTAAAACCCCAGACAGGGTTTAGAACACATGAAAGTTACAAATTTCGAGGCAAATAAAAGGTGTGGGATACACACTCAAGTGAAGGAAAGTTGGGCCCTAGGGATACCCACGCGGCTAAGTCATCTCATTAACCTGCTGCATTGCCAGCGTGGTAGCCTTGATGGTGTAATGGCTTAGCATGCCCGACTAGTAAACAGGGAGAAGTGGGTTCGAGTCCCGCTCAGGGCAAAAACCAATTTTTCGGATGGGTGTGTCAAAAGGTAAAATGCACGGTATGTGTTCTTTTCTCCTGTATATAAATTCAAAATTGCACAATTATAACTTGTTTCTCCAAATGAAGTTGGAAAAGTAAGTTATTAATTTATTTCATTTAAATATATAACACTTCAATTATACAGTGGAATCCTCTTAATACAGTCACAACTGACTATTTGAACTTTTTCATGCAAGTCGTTTACGAAGTGTATAGGGCACGACCCTATTTATAATTGTGTCAGTGGGAATAATGCTTGTGCATTAACATCAATTCCGGTCAGGAATTCGACCTGTCATGCGATTAAGTAAGACCTTTCACCAAAACCTTTTTCCACATCACGTTCATCCATGAACAATTTCCACGAGCGATTTAAAGAACATACCATATGAACTATCTGACGACACGGGAAACATGGATCTTGCAGCGAAAGAGAACTGGCACGATAGTTCGTCAGAAGATGAATTGCGACCGGTGGACGAGGCTTTGGATGCCCTCAAACACCTAAAGGAAGGCGTTCGCGATCTAGAGGGTGCAATGACCTTGTATGCAGAGCACGAACCAACAGATCCACACGATACGAAAAGGCATCCTTTTAGGGCACAGTTCTTTAACACTTACCAAGGTAGGAATTTATAACTTATATTTTTGCCAATTGAGTGGCCCCATACAGGCAGAACTACTGTCAAATGAATAGTAGTACTGTTGCAACAGTGGTATTCAGTTTTCCTAATTACCTTTATTTCAGTGCTGAAGGTCACAGTTCAAGCTCTTGAGGAGATGCTCTTGGTCAACAAAGTTCTCGACCACCGCTTCTTTAAGTCGGATTGAGAAAGCCGCCATTACCAGCACATACCATATTTACTCGATTAACCGCAGATGGAAGGAAAAGTACCAATAAACGCGGCCTTCAAATAAACGCCGCACCCAATCAGAAAAATACACATTACAACTCGGTGATCTAAACTATTCTTGGAAATGTATTTTATTGTATGAAGCTGTTTTTTAAGTTCGAAGTGGCCATACTTTGAAGCTCTTTCTTCAGAATTTTCCCAATGTGCAGTTGCATTGTTGAGGCCAAGAATTTTGCCGGCATAACGAAGCCAACCTTCCTCTGGAACTTTGAAGATGTTGCTGTTTTCCATAATATTCTTAAAAGGAACCACCTTAATTGTTGTAAATGATTTAAATAAACGTCGTCCTTGAACAAACGCCGCGGCATTTAATTGAGTAAATACAGTATTGCAACTTTCCACACGTGCCTTTTGCAAAAACATCATATATTTTATTGAAAAATCTTACTTTAGATTTTCACCCCCCACCCATCACGTACACAAGAAGCGGAAAGGATTAAACCTTTTTCCGAAAGTGCATGGTAAATAATTAGCAGCAGAAGTGTTTATTGTTTGAAATGCTTATCGAAGCTATCCTAAAATAAAACGTGTGTCAAGTAACAATCAGATCACGCTCATATGAAAAGATGATTGCCTCCAATTACACTTTTAAGTATGTGGTGATGTTTGTAGTGTTCTTGGTAGCAGCTGAAATGCTGGAAATGGGTGGTAAAATTGACACTACACTGAATATGGGACCATTTAAAAACTTGTACGTCAAGCTTGGACACTCGTATGTAACTTGAAAAGATTAGAATAAAAACTTAACCAAAATCATTGTCATTTACGGGAGGGACACTAAAACAGCGGATATAGGGGTGGGAATTTTTGGCGTGGATGCCGAATCCGGAGTTGTTGGATCACATTTTACTGCTCTGACTTGACACGTCAGTAATGGTCGGCAAGGCACATATTTTAAGGTGTAAAAGTACAGAAACATAACACCCGAAATGCATTTTATCTTCAACTCGCTGGGTCGAAAAAAGGATTAATATGTCTTGTCGTCAGTAAACAAAACTCCCGTCAAAGGCTCTACTTCAGTGGAAAGATGGAAGAGTAAGCCGCCTCGCTGTTTCGAAGATAAAAAATGAGCGAAGTGAAATTGCAGTTGGCAAAGAGGTCCAGGCGTGGTGGAACGATGAAAACGATCTACACAGCTGCCAGATTTTGTACTTACATGGTAAGCTCATTTCATTCTTTCTCGGTCACCTTTTTCTCAATACATGTGCCATGTGTACAATGTAGTATTCTGAGTTTTTGATTACAGAGTTTTATTTTTTTTCCAATACATTTATATGCATTTGTCCAAAAGGTAGATTTTCATCCGTCCTTATTCTTTGCTCTCAACAGATGATGCAACGGTTCTTCTCGAAAAGGAAAGAGAGTTTTTGAAAGATCCCAAGTCCTTCAAAATGGTTGCAAGTATCCAAAGGGACGAGGATACGTCACAGCATATTCCAAAACCTCCGGTAAAGGTAATTGCTCGTTTTTCTCACTAACAGTAGTGTACAGATTATTAGGGAGTTTGAGAAAGCATGACGGCTACGGTGACGAAAACGTCACTTCAAAATATAACTTTGAGATATTCTAAGCATTTCGGGATTATTCAATCTTGTTTCTATTAAGTGGCCTGTCACTGGATTAGTACGGACGGATTTGAAGTAAAGAGCGAGACTGAAAGACTCACTGTAGCTAGTTTGTCCACGTTGTCGTCAAAACCTTAAATTTGGTAACTTCACATAGTAATTTTGACGAGTACGGAGGAGAAATGTTGAAAAAAGCGTGCCGCGCTTGCAGCACGATCATTTTGGTTCTTTTAACCAATAATATTACTGCTTTTTGGCGTTGTTGTTGCCGTAGCCGTCGTCGTTTCTTAAACTCCCTATTGTTGTTAACTACGGCTAACTTCCGTAAAGGTCCTATTTATTGGCGGCAGAAATAAAACATCACCCTGTAAAAAGATTTCATGTATTTCGCTTTTTATTTTTCGTTATGTTAGGGGGCTACATTACGGACGAGTACCTAAAAACGCTAATTACGAGAGCGCATTGTAAGGGTTCAGGTTTCCCACGGGCGATACGACTGTGTGTACGCGTGTCATGATCATTCACTTAGGGCATGTTCGATTGACCCTATTCCGGAATAAGAATACGTGATGTGATGATTAAAACGGTATTGGGACCCCAGATCTCCAAAGAATAAATTTCGTTTGTGGCTAGGCTTGCGGGAAGTAAAATTGCCATCATCAGCTGTCAACTTGAGGGGGATAAGTTTGTTTTTCATTAGGTTTTAATATCATAACGTGTTCTTACTTCGCAGCATCAAGCACGGAACATTGACGACCAGAATAACAAAAGAAGAGTCACGGCCATGTTTGAAGACTCGGGCTCGGAACAGGAGAGTGAGAAAGAAATTAAAACTACGGTGGACAGAATCGTTGAAGCAAGCGAAAAGGCTGATGAAACAAACAGTGAAAGCGCGATGGTTGATGTTTCAAATAGTCATGTTATGACACTGTTACATCAGAGCCTCGCCGTGACAAATGAGATCCTCATCAAATTAATTCGATTGAAAGATCCCAACGCGAAATGATGCGAAGCATCGAAGATCTATTCTCAATCGTAAACCCGGTTCTTAATTTGACCCCCCATGATGTCTCCAAAAAAACATGAAGCGTCATTGACCATGTATACCCCGGGCATACCTAGACAACCCCAGCTGGAGATATCTCTGGAATGTAGCCAGAACGTTTCCCACCAAAATGTGAGCCCCGTTTTTTCCTTTGATCTCCCTGAACAACCCCACCAAGGAAATCAAATTGTAACCATAAACACGAACGATTTAAGGGATTGCGTGGCATCTGCAGCTCACTCTGAAATGGGTGAATTTTCAAAAGTAATTGACATCGATATGGATACGTTAGTCAAGTTAAAAGATAAAGCTTTCTCAGAGACGAAATTCGCTGTTCAGCTATTCAAAAAGCTTTTTAAGGACGAAGAGATAAAAAACAAAAATGTTAGCGGGGCAAAGGGAAAGGAACCTTTAGACCCCGTTAGAATAGAAAAAAAAACAGTATTTTTTTGAAATTTACCCATGTCTGGAGGAAGAAGATAAAAAGAAGAAATGGTCAGAGGCTTGCGAAGGTGTCAACAATTATATAAGGGGGCAGAAACGAACAAAGGCAAAGCAGACAAAGTAGATCACTTTACCAAAGAGACAAAAAAGGGCGCTGCATTTTATTGTATTTTACCAAGTTATTTTAATGTGTATTATATTGTTTGATATTTGCTAGTTGGATAGTGTTAGTAAGTTACGAGTAAAAGATATCACACAAGTTAAGGACAGAAATCATTTGACAAGTGAAAGTGTTAATGGGTCTTTAATGATAGGTTCATTCCCCATAAACGTGAACACAAACATATCATTAAAATATCTGAAAAATGACAAAAGTTAGTGCCTGGATCATATCACCACTTGTTACTACCGGTAGTGGGTTGAGAAACCAAACAGAATTGCATATTTATCGATTTATGTGCACACCTAACAGGGGCACCCAACGTCAATTTTCGGAAAATATGTGTTCGGAAGACGATTTGAGAACTAGAATTTTTGGAGCATTTTTTGTAAAATATCTTGCTTGCCTGCCTGTCCTAGGATTTTCGAACATCTGAAAAATGGTATAATTGCCCATTTTAAACAGATTTTTACCCTAAAAAGGTCACCTAAATTTTTCGGGAGCCTTTTTTCTGGCGGAAATTTTCGAAAAGGTCCGTTTTGATCCCTATAATTTTCGGATCACTAGTCTTTCAGCTAGGAAATCCGAACAGATAGAAAATTTTTAGGGGATAAAAATATGCCTATAGCTACCGCTTAAATACTAAAATACGTTTGACAATGCTATGTTTAAGTGGTTTTGAACTATATTCCAGTTGGGTGCCCCTGACCTAAGAAAAGTGTCAAACAGTTTCTGGGTCAGACATATGTCATAAAGCAGAGGGCTCTACCTGTTTGGGGATGTCAAGACCCCTACTTCGGCGATGGCTTGTGCTTGGCGTTCTTTTTTTTTTTTGCCGCTTAGTAGGGAGCGTGATCGTGGGTTGGTATCTATTTTGCGTAAACACGGTGATAAACAACAGCACAATCGTTTTCCGTAATCAATGATGTCATGGCAACACCGCGAAATGAACAATGGTTCGCTCAGAGCTCTTGAAATGATCCCTGTGACAGATATCCGGAGTTTTCAAGTTTATGCTTCACCTACTAAGATGTCATTACCTTTGCATATACTTCAAACCACTGAATTTTTTATCCCACACTTTCAGTCTCACCTTCGCCGTTTATTAACAGCTTGCTTCGGAAGGTTCAGAAACTAGAAAAAGAAGTGAGACATCAGCTATTTAGAAGCATTTTAAGTAATCAGACATTTGCATGCGTTCAGCCTGGCCTGGGGGCAAAATCATTACATTTCAATGAACCTAAACAACAAATAATAACTCTAAGTGCACTGCAAATACGGCTGCCAGCCACAAGTCTACTTCTACCCAATATGTTTTTTCTATTCAGGCCGATTTTTCCGCAGTAAATATTGTAGCTCACGACTTTTAAGGACAAGCAATTATCTTTAATAAACGATTGTCACGAAACAAAGGCAGGACATATTTAAGGAAAATGTCCTACATAATTTTCCCTACAGGTCCTCAAATGCGATATACAGTAAAAGCTAATTTATAAATTTGCACGCTAGATTTACATGCATGTCAGAAAAATACGATAAACAATACAGATTTGCCCGACAGCTATCCTTCAATTGAGACACGATGCACGATGCATTATACACGATACCTCTTTCTCGACGCATGATCCACACCATCCGCTATACACGATACTTCTTTAGCAACGCATGATGTACGATCCACTTTGCACGATATACGCAAAAGATGCACGATGTACGAGTGTGTGAACACGATATTACGCTTTTGTTAACCAACAACGTGCACGTAGCCTGTTATGATGAACATCTTACAGAGTAAATGTACGGGCTTTGTCAAGCTCGATGTTTTTCAAATTACACAACTACGCCAATATGTGATTGTTCAACAGCACATTACTACGCTATTACGATGGACATTTTAAGCCGGAAAAGCAAAAGGACAGACATGTACCCCTGTTCGTACATTTGGTACATTTCATGGATCGAAGAGACGTTTAAAAACTCACGACACTGAAGACTCCGTAAAGCAAAGGAAGGAAAATCCCATTGCTGCCCTTTCCGTTGTCTCCCTCCCCTCCCTAACCAAGTGGCTGATAAAAAAAGGTTGCAAGTGAAAAGAAACAAAAAAGGGTATGACGCTGTTGCGAAGTGAAGAAAAGAAAAAAACGGTATTACGCTGTTACGGAGTAATAAGCAAAAAACGAAAAAACAGCAAGTCTAAAACAGGCAACATATGAATTTTTGGAATTGTTGTTAACCATGTATTAATTATTGATCTCAAATCAAAACCCTTAAAATTTTCATTTGAGTGTTCACTGGGTATCAGGGTTCATGCATGTAACTTAAATATGCCTAAGTTATTGGCTGTTGCCCTCATGAATAATTAATTGTCAACTACTGGCTCAAACTGAGAATGGAAGCTTCCAACTGGTCCACATGGTACAACACGGAGGAAAACAAACAACTCTACCTTGCCCAGTTCCAAGTAAAAGGAGATATTGCATTAGAGTATGAGAAGATTGCTGTGAACCCTGGACAGCATTCCCTGGCTAAACTGATGTTAAATTTGACACAGTGGAAACTTGGACAGCAAGTCAACAAACTGCAAGTGAAAGAATTAATAGAGCCTCAAGCCTTCTGCCAGTTCATAGATTCTGATTGGCATGATGCCCGATACGTCAGCTGTATCTATGAACAATGCATGGAAGTCCATCGTGAGGAAGAAAAATGTCTCTCCCAATCTGAACATCTTTGTGCCTTTTTTACTGCCTTGCTCCGCACACTTGCGGCTTCATGAAGCCCTGGAACCATTGAACAAACGGTCTCGTCTTTTGACACAGACAGTGTGATCATCGTCCATTCCCTCAAAGAAGTAGATCCTGTGCTGGGCGATTATTTGGGGGATGAATTAACCAATGGGGGATTTCATCACCGAGTCTTGCTCGGGAAGACACAAGACTTACAGCTATCGTGTGAGAAAGGGAAGATTTTCAATGACCGTAGAGAGGATGAAGCAACTCAATTACAAAATGTTGCGTGAAAACACTTTAAATGAATTGCAATTCACCATGCAAAATCTGTGGCACACAGACACACAAAATCGTCCGCGCTCCTAAAGAAGATCAAGTGTGGACCAAAGAAGCCCACAAAGATTACAAGCTGGTATTTTATAAGCCTGTTAGGCTTGGCTTGGTGATCACCTATCAGCACGGATATCAAGCCCTTGACTGTGAAGAAGAAGAACTAATTGTCACTTTGGCCAAAATAATGAATGAAGACGATGAATGAAAAATGCCCTACAATTTTTAGTCTCATTAGTATTATCGTTATCATTGAATTCAAAAGCAACATTTTCAAACGTACAAAGGCATCATCTCTGCTTGTACATTCGCTAACAGCTTTTTAAAATTATCATTGAATTTAAGAAACAAACGTTTTCATTCTTCAATTCTTAAATCGAACAATGGTTTTGTTGAAGCTTTACTAATGCAAAAACATTTTTCCTGACTTCCTTTGCAGAGTTTCGCGCCAGCCAACATGATAACAGGACTCTTCTTCAGTAAACCCGCTGAAGGGGAATCATATTCTCGGCCAAACGAGTCGGCCATGTTTTGTGTTTCTTAAGACTCTGCGAACTATCTTAAGGACTTGCTTGTCATTTCTCACCTTACGGAGTTCTTGTAAGTGTCTTCATTTTACTAGTTAAGTCCACTTGTATTGTATTGTCATTTTTGCGTTCCTATTCGATTGTAGAATGGTTCCCTCATCGTTGGCATTAAAGTTAATTTTGTTCATCGAGAAGGCTGTTTCTTCATGAAGGAACCATTGTAGTCATCGCTTGTACAATCCCCACGTGCGATTTCAAGACCGATGACATCTCCGAGGCCCTCGTCATTGCTCTCCTGGCAAACCACGGCTTGGCCCATCAGTGCACATTGCCTAACACAACTGGTCCTTCGTGGTCCAAAACTCGAACGGCCCAAAGTAAACATTGGCGTCTCGACAGTGGAATGGAACGTGTTCAAACGCCGCTGGGAAGTTTTCCGTACTGGTTTGGGCATCGATGATCAATCTGCACCCTCCCAGTTGTTTCAATGTCCAGAAAATGAGCTTGGTGACAGTCTCCTAAAAGCCAACCCACATGCCGCTTCCAACACTCTACCAGACCTGCTTGCTGCCATGCGTTCCCTCGGAGTAATACCAGTTGCAACTGGTGTCCTACGCACCGAGCTACTGCAACTACGTCAGGAAAGGGACGAACCGTTCCGCGCATTTACAGCAAGGATTCGTGGGAAAGCCGAAACCTGTGCCTTTAGTACACGGTGTGAATGTGAGAAAAACGTCGACTACACAGGCCATGTCATAAGAGATGTCCTCCTTAATGGGATATCCGACCCAGACATCTGCCGTGAAGTTCTTGGGACCAAGAATGTTCTTCAGACCCCCGTTAATGACGTCATTGCCCTGGTGGAAAACAAGGAGATGGCACGGAACGCCCTCCCGTCATCAACCCTGTCTGCTGTCTCGTCATTCAAGCGCTAACAGGAACCACCGAAAGAGCCCCCTTCGGAAACCCCGTCTCGAGCAGATCAGGCCAAACAAGTGGCATGCCCAGATTGCAAAAACCTCTTCAAGATTTTTACGGAGGGGACCCGGGGCTGGAACACCAAACCCCATACAGTGTGCCTCAATTGCTATAGGGTTCGCCGCCGCAGGAAGCGCCTACAGCTTACGCCCCCAGCCCCCCCCGCCCACCAGTCAGGCCGTCGAATCAGACCCGATATCCCAAGTTGCCTCATTTACTTCCGGCACTGCCCGCCGGCGACGTCGCCGCAAACATGTTCCAGCCAGACATGGCATCGTCGGTAGATGTGCACCAGTAACACTTGACCACCACATCTTTACTAAGGGCGAGTGGACACGGGCACACCTCAGAGACCACCCCAGAGTCCCAATCACTATCTCCATTGACACCTCAGCCCAGGCCAGATATCGTACGCCCAACCGCACCTCAAACACTCATGCAGAGACCTCAGCCATCGCCGACACTGGCGCACAATCTGACTTGTGGTCGATGAAAGACTTCTTAGCGTGCGGGTTCTCGCGCGACGACCTACTACCCGTTCGTCTTGGCTTGTCAGCCGCCAACCGCTCTCCCATTTCTATCGAGGGCGCATTCTTCGCCAAGCTCACCACGAAGCTCCACAATGGTGAGGTGACCTCGTGCCGCTCCATGGTTTACGTCAGATGCTCCGTCCAAGCCATGTACTTGTCATACGACTCGTTGCTCAACCTTGGCATCCTCTCCAAGGACTTCGCATCACTCACAACGGCGAACATGCCTAAGGAGGGGTGCCACACCAGACACTCTGACGCCGTGGATACCAACCGTATGCCACCTCTCATTAATGCTGTGCGGTCTATTAATGGTGGCTGCACCGCCACAAGTGACCCACATGACACCACGTGCTCATGCCCTCAACGTGACGCTTCACCACCACGTCCCTCCGAGTTGCCGTTCCCCTGCACTCCAGAAAACAACAGACGAATGAAAGCGTGGTTACTTGACAGATACGCCTCCTCAACATTTAACACGTGCCCGCACCGGGCATTACCGAGCATGGAGGGGCTACCGATTGAGATTCACGTTGAACCTACTGCCACCCCAAAAGCAAGCCACACCCCGGCCCCAGTGCTCCTACACTGGCAGCAACGAGTGTACGAAGATCTCCTACGCGACGAGGCTCTTGGTGTCATAGAACGCGCGCAATATGGCGAACCCGTGACGTGGTGCCACCGCATGGTTATCACACGAAAGCATGATGGCTCCCCCCGCCGCACAGTAGATCTCTCCCCACTAAACAAATTTTGCAAACGTGAGACATTCGCTACGGAGACACCCTTCCACCTGGCACGTCGTATCCCCAAAGACACATGGAAAACAGTCACGGATGCCTGGAACGGCTACCACAGTGTACCTCTGCGCCAGACCGATCGCCACTTGACCACCTTAGCACAGATCAAAGCATGTATTGAATTTCATCGGAATCTCACATAAAAAGCCAGTCCTCCATTTTTCCTTACAAATGATGGTCGGGTTTATTTTTCTGTTTTTCTTGACTGATTCCTTAATTTTTTATGACAGGGTCACCACTGAGGACGACAAGGACAGGGTTAAATCAATCCTCTTCAACACAGCCCAAGAACGTCTAGTGGAAATACAGAGGAATCGAATTAAAGCAGAAGCACGGAGAAAGGAAGTGAGAAAAGGATTGACAGCTGTTGATAAAATAGTAAAAGAAGTCATCACAACATGTAATATCAACCCATTTCCAGAGCTAGATAACTTTGCAGCCTCTTTAAGGCATGAAGTTGACAATACTATTGACTCTTCCCAATGTTTATCTAAGTAACAAAGTGTATCAAGTAGATTTATTTATTGCCAACGAGCAAGCCGAGCGAACCCGCAAAGCTTGCGGGGATAATGCCACACAAAGTTATTGAAAATTCTCAATCGTGTTGTGAAAAGTGTAAGGTAAGTGTATGTAGTGTAAGGTAGAGATTTTAGTAGGGACCAATGAAAGTGTGTGTTTGATGTGTGATGTCATTAGACAAAGTTGAATGATGCACGCGACAATTGATGATCTTGTGTTTGGAGGTGAGAGAAAAAACATTTTTTCACATTTCCCTGACCATTGTGTTATGTACACTTGCTTTGAGTCTTCTTTAATATTTGTTTTTGAACCCATTGAGTGAACGATCTCAAAACTAAATCGGCATATGTGTTTTTATCGGCCGCTGCTGTCAAATTCGGATTTCAGCCGTGAGTAGAGAAGTTTGTTTTTCATTTTGTAACCCTTGAGTTGTGAACAATGTAATTTTCAAAAGCAATATGTTGTCTACAAAGTACACAATTCAATGATCAATTTGACTCATAATTCATGGCTGTATCTTGCAAAATAAAAATTCTACAAGTGAAGCAACTCTTATGTGTGAGAGAGTTTGATTCCCCATTACATGTTTCACACTGAAAAGTCTGAAAATGCTCTGCCGATCTTGTACATGACACAGCTTTTATTCAACTTTATTATTGTATATTCCTGTTAAAATTACGGCCGTTCAAAAATTACAGCAGTACTTTCCATATTACTGCAAAACACGTTGACATCTACATTGTTGTTGGACATACAAAGTGTGCAATTTCTTATGTTGCACTATTGTTAACTAGAAAAGTTGAGTTTGAGATCTGATGCAAATCTGCAAACTATGTATTGAATTGACTCTTTCGTTGGCACTCAGCGATAGCTATTACTAGTTAGTAAGACGAACTGCAAGTGAATCTTTAAAGTATAGTAAGATGACCACTTTCCTCGAGTTGTAGTTTATGCATCTGCGATGATGGTTATTTGATTTCAAGTGCAAAAATATTACTTTGTTGCCTAAGGATGAAGACGGATTGTATCGCGCCATTTTAAAAGCGGTATTACCATGCCCAGACAAGTTCAGGTTACCGTAGTTATTCGGTTATAAGGCACACTCGGTTATAAGACGCACCCCAAACTTAGCAATTTAATCAAGCTAAGTTCTCAAACTGAAAATTACACGAAAATACTCGTTTATAAGATGCACCAAAAAATTGAGAGTCATCAACAGGATGTGATGATTTGAGAACAATTATCGTTACACAATTGGCATGCGAACTCGTTTTGTTAACATAAACAAAGTGAAAAAGTCACGCATTTAATGATATTCATAAAAAAAGCTAAAAGTCCACACCTGAAATGATAAACATACAACGCATACACGTTTATTTGAACCTTCCGACTTAATAAATAGTCAGCGTTCAGACTTCAGACTTCAGACTTCAAGCAAAAGCCGAAAAACTCCCACAAAAGTCATATTCAGAGGTGTTTGACAGCTGAATATCAACATGCCACCAAGAATGCAAATTTCAAAGCACAAGAAAGGCTGGATGAACGAAGAAGGTATGTTTTATCTCCACACTGTTTGTTCAGAGCAGAAACTTTTCATATGAGCGACAAACACGATTCCCGGAATTCGAAACAAGGTTTGAATGATTGTATTGTTGTCTTGGGTATCACATTACTGAGCACGTGCTTTTAAGCACGTCTGCAAATTTCCGTTTGTTTGCTTTTCTCTTGAAGTCGTTTAGCGTTCTTAAGGTCTCTAAAAGCACTATTCTTTTTTAATAGACAACTAGTGTCCTTTTCTTGTGTTGTTTAAACTGCAAGTTCTTCTCAAATTGTGATCTTAAGATTTTGTTGCACGAAAATACTTGACTATAAGAAGCAGCCCAATTTTACCACTAACTTGTCACCCAAAGACAGATTTTTCTTCAAAAAACCGTGCGCCTTATAACCGAATAACTACAAGACAAACCAGTGTTGCCCTGTTTTCCAACTACGTTTAATGAAAACTGACGTCAGTGGTTTCTCATTGGTCTGTGATGACATCACCTCTACCTCATTGGCTCCCTGTCTTTCCCAATGTTCTTTTTGCTATATATTTGTGCTACCACAGGGGTGGTTGGGCGGATACACAACAGAGGCATACAACACACATCTCTCTTACATTCTCAATAAAGAAACCTTTGGGTACCTACGTGACTGACAACCAATCTTCCTTCTAACAGCAGTGCACCAGCTGACACAGACAGACCCTGTTGTGAATAATGACGAGCAAGCACTGGCGACCTACTGACACGAGCAAAAGTCCTAATGACCCTGCCCAGTTGATTCTCCACATCTGTTCAACGATCCAGATGTCTATCACACACAGACATGGCAAACCCCAGTACCTCGTCAAATCAGCAAATTACCCAGATTTAGAAAGAACTTGGGAGCCTGAAAAAATTATCCTCTACCACTGTTTCCTGCATGCCTTTCATAAGAAGTCTAAGTAGACCTCACTAACACTAACCACCTTATTATTTCTCTTGCCTTCCTTAGATACCTTAGCTGACTTTTATGATTTTGACGAAAATTGTAGGCATGTTTCTTACCAACTTGAGTCTCTAATGCTTTCTCAGAATCCATAAGCAATAGTCTTATACCAAGACACCAAACTGCTTAACTTCTTTGTTGATTTTCACGTTCCCAATATAGGCCATGATTTCACAATTACCGTTAATAACACCTGGGATGACGATCAATCACATTTTCTCAGCGCGTTGTTAGGAAAAATGCGCCACATACAAAAATCTATTCAGTCTTCACGCATTTACACTTCCCTTAATCGAGTGTGAGTCGTACATCTATGTTATTACCACTGGCTTAACTGTAACTATGAATTGTCCCTACTTCTAACGCAGATCCCTATGTGAATGTGAACATGGAAAAGTACTAACCCAACCAAGCAGAGGCAGTTACAAGGGTCTGAGCGCTTGTTCAGCTGGAGCTTTTGGAATACCAAGATTCTACAACACGATGTTTGGTGGCTCGTGTGATACCGGTAAGAATATTGCCGGGATAACCCACATGTTCACAGAAGTCTTAGGTGCCGAGAGCACTGTGAGACAAATGATTAGAACTGTAAACGGCAAAACCGCCTACCTTGCCAATATTACACAGAACCTGATCACTAATGTGAATCCTTTACAATCTTCCCTACCCCGTTTCTAACCGAACTGTTCCCTTGGTACTCAATACATTTTGTTTTGAATGGCTTGAGTACCCCTCACCACTCCGGGTCCAACCTTGGTGATTAAGTTATTAAAGCATTCCCATAGCTGACAATGCTCCTTTTCCTTGTTATGTTCTTCCAGCACCACCACCTGGTTGGAGTGTTTTTCGGAGACAGTATTTTGGAAACCCAGTCTCCCCACAACAAAAATAATGCTACTAGAAAAAAATGCAAAAAAAAAAAACAACCAAAACAAAGGAAATACCCATTTACTAGATAGGTTAATTGGTGTTTGCATTTCGTGCTTGGTTCCTCTGCTATCTAACATAATTCGTAGTTGTAGTCATTTTCTTTATGCTACGAGCTTGGGACAGCTCCTTCTAAGGAGGGAGAATTTGTTACATAATAAAATTGTCAGCACTGACTTATATTTCACGTTATTTCAGCTAGAAATCGTACGAGAGCTTTACTTGGTGTTGGGATTAATTATGAATGTACTTGAAAGACATTGAAAAGAAAAGACAAGTTGACCTTCTGTTGTGTTATACAATAAAACATCAATACGCATAGTTTTTTTAGTACGTGGGTTATGAGCACAGTCAATGTGTATCTTCTCCTGTTTCATGGAATTCAGAGTGAGACAGGTGTATTACACACGGAGGCAACTGGCCTTTTCAAAGGGAATGTTTAAATTAGTTTTCGTATTTGAAAAGTGAGTGTTTACTCGTGGATTCTATTATACCATCATTGTAGTGGATCCTTTTTCAGTTATTTTCGGGAAATAGTATCTGCTTCTGTCATAGTTCGTTTATGGTCCTTTTCCCCTTGACTTCCTTGAGTTTTAAATCTGAGTTCACGATAACAGCAGTCTCTTTTAAGTTTTCAGTAAGTGTTTGTTAATCTAGATTTTAATATTTTCAAGTAATTAAAAATAGCACCTGTAATTGTAATTATTGTTCTGTTCCCCCTGCAACATGTATGCCAGGTAAATTTATGGAAAAGGCAGCACTTATGCCCATCCTTCCTTTCTTTTGTCTATTGTTTAACTTCTGTTATGGAAGAACCTTTGACATCATTTCCTCTGCGAATCCACTATTAGTACGGTTTTTATTCCACAAATTTGTTCCTTACAATTATCATATAAAGCAGACCCCACTAAATATGTGTCACTGAGAGATAACTGACAGGTCAGATTCTGGTCAATATTAAAGAAGAACCCTTAGATTATGCTGAAATTGCAGTCAGGAATTTGCATAATGACTATCAGAAATGCCGGACACTGACTTATTTGAACGTCAAATGACGCTCTCAAAAAACTTGGTAAAGACATTTTGACCGAAAACCTTCGGTCATCCTCCGTTTGAATTTGACAAAAAAGCGACAGCTTCTTTCAATGGTTCATATTTGCATATGTGCGTGACTACCAGTACACGTGATCTCTGCGCAAGGCGAGGAACATTATGCAAATGAAACATAAATGTCAGGAATTTCTATATATTTATTCCCTGCATCCTGGTCTCTCTTTGAATGCCAAGCCTGCAGGAAGTCTCTTGTGATAGTCAACTGCCTTGCCATCTAGAGTGGCGAGGTCAAAGTCCATATTATGGCCAAATTGGTTTGTGTGTTGCGCAATTTTAGAATTGCCGTCGCAAACACGGACAGCTCTTCTATGTTCACTAAGCCTTGTGGCAAGAGCTCTATTCGTTTGGCCATAATGTGCGAAATCGCAATCAAGGCAGTTTACTTTTTAAACAATACATTGAGACTGAAACAGGGTTGGTTTGTCCTTTGGTCTTGAAAAGATTGTACCTAAGGTTCTGAGTGGTTGAAAACCAACATTGACTCTGTTGTTGCCTAGCACTCTCGACATTCTTTCTGTTACGCCTTTCACATAGGGTAGGACAACAAATGGTGTTGTTACTTCATTTGCAGTGTTGTTAGTGTTAGAGTCACGATGCTGGCTTTGCGTGTGGAGTCACATTTCTTGATAAATTGCAAGGGATAGTTGTTGTTCATCAAGACTTTGATTACCTGTTGCTTTTCTTTGTGTTTCCCTCTATTTGTTGACGGGATCTTCTCCGCTCTATCAAGGAGTGTATTAACTACTGATCTTTTGTGTTGAGCTGGCTGATAAGAGTAGAAATCAAGATATTTATCAGTGTGTGTTGGCTTCCGGTACACGTTGACCTGTATGCGACCATTTGCTTTAACTGTTGTAGTGTCTAAAAAGGAGAGACCGTTGTCGCTTTCAGCCTCACTAATAAATTGTAGGTGTGGGTTAATAGAGTTGAGGTGAGCATGGAACTCCTGCACGTACTCCTTTGACAGACCAAACGTGGCTGTCATCGACGTACCTACACCACCATCTTGGGGGGTGGGCGGCCATGGAAATTGCTCTTTCCTCTGCAAACTCCATCACCAGGTTCGCTATGGTTGCATTCACAGGCGAGCCCATGGCGCATCCAAATGTTTGATGATAGTGCTCCTTTTCATAAGTAAAATAGCTATTCCGCAGAACGAACTCTAACAATCGCATTATGTTACCCTAGGAAATGTTGGTGCGTGCTATTAGGTTATTATTGCAGTCTAATTTTTCACCAAAAAGTTTTCAGCTACATTTTAAAAAAATATTTGCTCCAATAAGAAAAAGAGTTGACTATTTTTGCTCTTTAACTAGAAATTCACCAAAGATGGACTGCAGATCTCTTTGGGTTCCTTTGGACTATCATATCATATTTTCATATTTTCTTGGCTTTAACAAGAAAGACGTTATCTCCCATGGGATGCAACCCCAACACAAGATTTAAAACACCTAAACTTTGATGCTTTTACGTTTTGAGCTATGCTACATGACATGGAAGCGCATAAAATTGCATCAGGAATCCCTGATCAAAGGTTAACCAAAAGAGCACTACAATTGGGAGCCTTTTCACTGATGGATTCCATTTTAATGACTGCTTCCACTGCTACCAGTTTGGATGGACAATGTTCACTGAAATCTCAGATGGCAAGACATTCAAAACGCTGTTCAGTTTTGTGATACCTCAGTGTAAAAGGAGACGATATGTAAACATTTCACAAAACATCAACTGCCCCATTTTAACTTTGTAAGTAAAGAAGATTCAGGTATGTTTTAATTTGCAGGTGCTCTTTACCATGTTAATGATTATTGTAACAAAAAACAAACTAAATATTTGTGTGTGGCTTTTAAAAGATGACCACACAGATGAAACATGCATTAAAAACAAAACCAGAACATTACACCAATAGAGACTGGCATGACATTTTGCCCAAGTGCTAGCCCTTCCCCACAGCTCATGCATAATAGACTAATGCCTCCGTTCATACCACACCTTAAACATGTTTTCAAGATGTTTAGTTAAACATGGTCTCAAAGTGTTTTCTTTTAAATAATGTACACTGATTTTTGTTACCTAAAAGCTTAGCACAGATCAAAGCATGTATTGAAATCTATCTGAATCTAACATAAAAAGCCAGTCCTCCATTTTTCTGCACTTTGTTAATACCAGGTTAATTTAACATGTCTTGTTGGTGTGAATGGGTTGCACGCCAAAGGCCAAGGTGTTGAAGTTGGCTGCAGCAGCAAACTGTAACCAGTCCCACCAGTCCCAAACTAAGACCATGTAATACCCTGGAAGAAATATAACTTTTCGCCATGTAGCGACGTCCTCTTTCACTTTTACGTGCATTCCACCGCTACAAACTAAGACCATGTAATACCTTGGAAGAAGAAACAACTTTTCACCGTGTAGCGATGTCCTCTTTCACTCTTACGCGCATTCCACCGCTAAGCAAGCAGATATGCCACATCAACAGACCCCTGCACATTTACTGAGAATCCAAGACTCCATTCGTAAGTTGGTGAAGAATTTCACTTACTCCATGTGGCATCTTGTTGCCTCATTGTAACAGTCAATCAATGCTGCTGAAGCCACCATCAAAGTTACAAAGACCACTGGAACCATGGCAAGAGTACAAGAACATTTTCACATGCTGCCATGACAAATTAGCCCATTTAATCATCAACTTACCCAAAGAAGTACATGTAACCTAAGACCAAGCACAGGTAATTATTTATGAACTTAGTTATTTACGTTATTCCCCTTGGCTTTTATGAGTAGTCAACTTACTGTATGTTAAGTTTAGTAGATCCTGTATGCCGTCCTGAGCCAAAGTCAGAGCCACAGCCAGAGCTGCAGTCAAAGTTGTACTCGGAACCACAGTCAGAGCCAGTGGCAGTGGCAGAGCTACCATCAAACCTGCAAAGATCATTAGATCCATGGCAACAATACAAGGGCATTTCTACATGCTGTTGTCAACAAAACAGACCACTTCATCAACCAACCCAACAAAGTAGACATGAGAAAAGGACAAGCACAGGAAATTATTTAACAACTCAAGTATTTTAGCTGATTTTAACCCTTTCACCAGTCTGAGCCTCTTTAGCAGCTTATTAATTTCCTGCCCCATAGGAACTGGGCCGCTTTAGTGGCTTTCGGACGCTGAGGTAATGATCAAGCTCAAAACAGAATAGAGACCATTAAGAGGGGACTACATGTATTTCTCAATATTGTAAACCCATGGAAGATTGCATTAGACGGATTTCCGTCATGTGCATACAAATGTTGCAAAATAATGGCTTCAAAGTCAGTTTTAAAGGTACCAATAAATTCTTTGGTCGGATAGTTTTTTGTTGTGAGTCTGTAGTTGTGTCTTCCGATTCAGAGGATCCTGTAAGTCTTTCTGGAAGCCAATTTGAGCTAGATTTGGACGATACTTTTGGTGAAAGTGACAAGGAAGATGGCAATTTCGAAGGATTCGTTAAAAACGAAATTCCATCTGAAATTCAGCGTCAGTGGTCGTAAACAGCTGACGACAACTGCCAACATTTTACAGAATTTAATGCGGTAAATACTGGCCCTACGAGAAACAACAGAGGGAAGAACCCAGGCACGATTTTTGGTTTCTTAAGACATGGACCAACAAGAATGCCGCTAAGAAGCGAAGCGAAAATCCAAGACAACACAGAACTCTATGGACCCCTGCGGAAAACACAAGCGAGCTTCAAGCATTTTTTGGCGTATTGATGGCAATGAACGATTTGATTGAAAAGGCACGTTATGAAAACTATTTCGAAAGAAATGAACAGTTCTGGTTGTTCCATTTGCCTGGTTTTTGGAAAGTTTTTAGCCAACAAAGATTCAACCAAATCAAATGATACGTTTTTTTAGTGATCCCGGCGCTAAAATTCCTCCGAGAATTGATAAAGATTTCAATCGTCTTTACAAGGTCAGGCCTTTCCTTGAATATTTAACGTGAAAATTTTGCACTGAATACAACTGTACTCTACAACTGTACTGTACAATACTCTTGATGAAGCGATGGTTCTTTTCAAAATCAGCTTGGGATCAAGCAACGAATTGCTTTCAAGCCTGTTCCTTGGGGCATCAAACTCTGGCTGCTTACCAATGCAAACAATTTGTACCTTACGAATGTTGAGGTCTATCTCGGAAAAGAGAGCGAGGCAAATGAAAGAACTCCACTAAAAAAACAGGGGAGCAGTGGTGGTACGCCTTACTAGAGATTATCAAGGCAAAGGACACCATTTGTATGTTAATAATTTTTATGGCATCGAAACTGTCAACTCCAACTGTGCTGGCTACCCACCGGAACTTGCAGACGAAGCCAAGGGAATCAACCAAGGTGAGTTTAGGTGGAGGAAGTTCAATGAACTGGCTGCCACCATCTGGCAAGATATAAAAGATGCCAACTTATTTTCTGTTGTCCACCCAGCAAGAGAAACTGTGAAGGTGACCCGCAATAGGAGACAACAAGGTGGTCGCACAGTGCACCACCAGATCCAAACCAAATGACTCGTGTTTGTAAAGGTCAAAAAGCAGATGTGGTGGTACATGCAATTGGTGATCAAGTTCCTGGAAATCGCTGCTTATAACGCTTATATTTTGGATGGATATGTACACGTGAGACTCAGGGGTCCAGGAAGTACGACCTGCACGTTTTTAAAAAGCAGAAGGTCATGGCACTGGTTGGCCATACCAGAGCACCCCAGAAGACACCAGGGCACAAAGGATCCGCTACTAAATGTTGGCTGCCATTTTCCTGTAAAAGGAGAGGGCAAAAACCACCGATGTGTGGTTTGTTTGGAAAAGCTACGCAGTGATGGTGACAATGTCCCAAATGCTGCCAAAACAACTTTCAAATGTACAGAGTGTGATGTGTACTTGTGCATTTTGAAAGAACACAATTGCTTCAAGAAATACCAAACTCAAGTTGAATTTTGGCGTCATACTGTTGCTGAAAATAATTCAAGTGATTCAGAAGATGATTAGTTGTGATTTTTTTAAAGTCAGATTTAACAAAACAGGAAAAAGAAATGTCTCTGAAGTCATGTGGCTTGCTAAACGTAGAACTCAATCATAACCTGAGGAGAACATGTTTACACTTTTCATTATTGTTTTGTGATAAACATATGTATATAAGTACTACTGTAAAATTATATTTCAACTTGTAATCTAGCAATTAATGTTACAATACAATCAGCTGATGTTTGTCTGCATATTTGCAAACATTTCTCTTATTAAAGATTAGATTTTCTTATTTATCATATTTGATGTATATAATTACAGTAATTTTTAGTAATTGGCATATTTACTAGGAGTTGCCATGGTAACAGCACTCTGGGGGTGCCTTATAACTGCACCAAATAAAAGTTCAACTTCTAAGCATTTAGAATAGTACAGGTGTTCTTTAAAAAAAAAATACTCCTTCCCATCTAAAATTGCTTGAAGACAGGCACCCTGTAAATTGTATTACCTGTCTGAAAATATACCGTCCTGAGTTAAAACCCCATGGGAGAATTGGCCGGTGAAAGGGTTTATGTTTGTTGTGACTCACTTTCATTTGAAAGTTATCGTGTGTTAATCTGTACTGGACTTCCTGTTAATGTTTTTGTGGTCACCATGACTTCTTTGTTTGTGGCGTGAGCATTCCATGCATGCAAAGGGCACTTTTTCATTACTTCCTTTACATTACATAATGCAAATTTTATAATATCCCACAAAAATACTTACAGTTCTGTGAAACTTGGGATGGTTTATGACCAAAAGGTTTAAGGTACATTTTATTAAAATTTTTCTTCCAGTAAAAAGAGAGTTGACTATCATTGTTTTCTCCTTCACTAGAAATTCTTTTAAGCTTGGACTATATCTCTTTAGGACCCTTTGGACCACTTTAACCATCTTTTCTTGGCTTTAACAAGAAAGAAGTTAACTGTGTAACTCACAAGTTGTCATCACTGCAAAATAGGGTATGACATGGAATGCAACCCCAACACAATATTCAAAACACCAAAATGCCACACATTAAGTGGAAGCAAACAAAACTGCATCAGGAATCCCTGACTAGAGGTTAAATTACAGAGCAGTTCAATTTGGATACCAGTGCTCGACCTTAGCAGTGACCACTAGCCCTGGGCTAGTATTTTTAGAAGCACTAGCCACCGGGCTACTTGAGGCAGAACAGCTTTTGGAAAGACAAAGAAAAAACAAAAATCAGCTTTAGTTGATCACGACAGAGACAAAGAAATAAAAAAAAAAAGGTATCTCGCATTTTGGGATAGATTACTCCATTTGTGGTCAGTCCGTGAACACAAAAGGACTGACAGGAGGACTGAACACTAGTGGGACCCAGAAATTCACGGACAGGCCGCCATCTTGTGATATGTTGATCACAATCTTTGATTTTGATTGGGCCCTCAATCAGTATGAAGATGATACAATAGTTTTTCAAGAAATGAGATACTTTCAAGAAGAAAGGAACTCAAGGAAGGTGAAGCACAACGAAGCAACTCAAAACCGAAATATCCTGGCTATAATGCCACTAGAGGAGTTGCCAGATGGATAAATTCAGGGGAAAGGCTGAGGAGACCACAAAGAATGTACAGACTAAAAGGACTTAATATGTGGAATGCTGAAGGCATGCCACGTGTTAAAACCAGTCGACTGTCTTTTTTTTTTGTTGGTAGTTACAAATGTGCATACCCCACGGATATTGAATTAATTTCCGATCGGGTGAATTTACTTTTATACCCTTCAGTACTTCCAAACTTCCCTGCCGCGTTTAGAACACCTATACTTTTCCCAGCCTTCATGATTATCTGCGAGCGTGTTAGAACACTTGGGCACCATGACGCACTTCCATCATCTAGATAAAAGGAAACGTTTACTGTGGAACCTTTCTGCCTGCCATGATAGACACAGCATTGAACTGTTTGATAAAGTGGACAGATGCTTTTTCTTTGAGAAAGACAAGCTTTTAAGGTAAGGAGAATTTTCTATGTTATTTCTAGATCTTGCTTGGTATTTGTGTGTTCCACTGTGAACATTAGTTTGCATAGAACGAACAAATACTTCATTAGAAGTTAAAAGCTTTGTCCAAGGAAATAAGAAGCAGGTGGAAACTTTTCTTAATTTTTTTTTCTTTTCTCGGCTGTGGGAAGAAAAAAGGAATAGCGCCACATGGTCGGTATTTTCGAAACTGCAGAGCCACAAAAATGTTATCATAAGATCAGAATTTTTTAACCGCAGACTGAAATCAACGGTTTGTGAAGTGGGCTGGAAAAAACCCTTGTCCACGGACATCTGAGATCGATAGTATAAAGTTCGACTAGATACATGTGCAAATTTAACACAAAGATCACAATAGTTGATGCTAGTCCAAGTGTCAGCTGAAGTTTAGCTCCTCCGAATGGGGTTAGTATGTGGATGGGGGACTGCTGCGAAGTCCCCATGATGGCGATAGCTAATGCGTTTTTCTTAAACTTGATTTAATTTTTTACTTTGTTTGGCCGTTGAAAAAACACTGTCAAGTTACTGCACTACCACACATACGCAATATGTTCCTTCTTTAAAATACACCCCGTATCTCCTCATTTCCCCCCCCCCCCCTCCCGAAGCCAAAAATCCCGTACCCCGACAATTTTTGTACTGAAGTATCCTGTGTACTGATCGCTTCTGTGCCTTTTGTTTGCGTTTGCAAATTTAGTAACGTTAAAAATGAGTTTTTACAACAAACAACTGCAAGTTATATTACAGATTTATTTTTCTGGTAATTTCTCGAAATTTTCCGAAGTTTACCTGTACTTGTAGTTAACTGTAACTGGCCAATTTGTGTTAACTATTTGCGCATTCCATGAATACGCCCTTGTAGGCATCTTGTTTTGCTTTGCATTTAGTAGTAATAATATTCAGTTTTAAACTATTTTTTTGGCAAGCCATCCTGGTTTTTTGGTGAAGAGAAAAGTTCCCCAATTTTGAAGCGATTCTTGCCCTATACGAGTGGATATATGTAATATGATACCTCACAATTTCCCTTGGCATCATCAACGGAGTGAGTTGAGTAGTAAATCAAGTGGGAGCTCTTCTCCCGAAACGAAACGCTCACAATTGCTGGGTGAGGTAGGTGACAAGCTTTATGGACCTTTTTTTTGTTAACAGAGGATTAGATCAAATCAAAAACAATATATGTGTAACATGTTGTGCGATGTCAAAACAGACTTAACTAAAATATTGACTGAAGATCTGGCTTTGAAAAAAAGATGTGGAGATGTTGAAATTATCTCGAGAACTTAGTGATGTTCAAATCGTCACCTTGAAGAAAAGAGTTGATAATGTTGCTGCTTCAATACAAAAATATGAAAAAGAGTTGAAAGAACAAAATAGTTTCATTAATCAATTGGAAGAGAGAATATGGGACCTTGGGCAAAGTCAAGATGCACTGGAACAATACACAAGGAAAGTCAATGTCGAAATTCATAGAATTCTTGAACAAAGAGATGGAGATTTACATCAAGTTGTAACTAATTTGGCGAGGAAATTAAATTTAAATGTGTGCAAGCAAGACATTGATCTTGTCCACCGATTGAAACTTTGCAGCAAGTAAACCTATCATCATTCATTTTGTGTCCCTCACTAACAAACAAGAATTTTACCAAGCCTGGTTTAAGATAAGAGAGGCCGATGTTGCAAATATATTTCCAACTTCTCATGGATAGCCTCGGACTGCGTACATTAACGAAAATCTCACCGCACAGAGAAGGATTTTATCAGCCAGGGTACGGGAACTCAGAAAGGAAAAATCATTCCACAGGGTTTGGACAATGGATGGAAAAATCTCTTTGCACACAGCACAAGGCGCAAAAGCCATTGAAACCCCAAGAAGACACTGACTTGGAAACTTGAATTCATATATTAATAATTAATTATATAACCTCTGTACTGCACTGATTTCTTTTACTTTCCAGAAATTTTAATAATTTCTCAGACTGCCATTCAAAAGAAATCAATAGTGTGTATAAATTCACTTAGTATAAATTATTTTTCTACCGTTCTTTCCTTTGGGGAATCCATGTCATTTTTGCGTGGGATTTCCCCACACTTAGTCAGCACCCACAATTTTTTCTTTCTTTATTTATTTGTATGCGAGAGCCAAGTGTTTGTCACATGGTCTCTATTAGGAAGAGAGAAAACCCTGGGAATGAGTTTTTGTGTGGCTGCCATTACTCTTCTTGGCTGTTGTCATTTGGCGAAATTCGACTTGTTTTCTCGGTGCGATTAATTTACAAGGTAAGGAGAGTCGTATAAACGAAGAAGAGTTGAGTGAAGTACTTGAAAACACTTTGAAATAAATTTGAGTTTTTGTTACTCTCACAAAAAACGAGGTTAGTCAGAAAATATGTTACTTTACTAAGTTTCACAACCATTCAACTTACATTTATTGTGAGCTTTCACAGATTAAAACTGACAATTTATGTTTAGATATTTGTGGATTTGTCGTAGTTCCTAGTTTTGGAGATTCGGAGGAGTAGATTAGGTCTTAACAGTTAATTCTACCAGGTCATCGCAGCAGAGATTCCATGAGATAGCGCATGCGTGTAGCCAGTCAATTTTTGTGCTTGCGTCGCCATATTGACCACGCTGGTCTTTTAGCACAGGACAATCTGGTGTTCAGTTCCTTCATCCTACCATCAGATACG
>NC_090896.1:34715785-34720785 GCF_036669925.1 Montipora capricornis
CATGGCGAAGTCATGGCCGCACAGACCGACGATGACCTGTGTATCGATCGCTTACAGTTGTTTACTCTTTTGTTCCTAAATTGCACCTCAAGTGTTGTTAAAATCAATGATGCTCTTTTACGGAAAATTGAGAGTCAGTTTCGTTTTTTTTTTCACTGTGGAGATCTAGATCATTTATCAACTGGAGCCAACAGTTCCTACAGCATACAGATTACTTGAGACGTTTTCAGATGTGATCGATGGAACTTTGACAGCCCATACATTTTGATTGATGAATCAATGGGTGAACAAGGGAAGTCGTAGTGGCAGCAGGAAAATTGGTGCCTTCATGAAATTTGGGGAAGCTCTCCTGCGACAAGCGGGTATAACAGTTTCAAAGAACTTGATCATTTTAAGTACATATTCTTACCCGTGGGGAGGGATAAGACTTTATTTTTGTGCAATTTAGAAATCTGAAAGAGTACTGCAGCAGCAATTAAGAGGCAATAGACCGAATATTATTTTTTTAATATTAATTAGCTGGACCCCCAAAATTTTGCAATGGATACCCAAAATTTTCAAAAAGGGGTCAGGAGGACCCTCAAATTTGAAAAGCTGGATACATCTGTTTTAGAGTCTTTACATTCCCCATCCCCATGCTTTTTTGGTGATAATGATGATGATGATGAGACAGATAACCTATCAAGTATCAGTCAAAAAAAGTGTAGAAGAAAGCAGGTGGTCAGAGGATGATTCTTCTAAAGCTAAAGCAAAGGGTAAGGTTAGAGTAAATACAGCTAAAATAGCTCAACTGGTTGACAACATGCAAAAACACATGAAAAAAAACTTGTCAAGCACAATGGGATAAAGTCCTATTGAGCAATGCTAAAGATGAGGTTGCCATGAAAAAGAATCTTCTGGATGCCTTTGCTCAGTCAAACATGGTCTTTGAGACCTCAATGACAAAGACATTAGATATTGACAGTACATGTAGTAGTGCATCTGCTATGCAAATGGTTGCAATGGCTTTGTCAGGTCAACCACAATCGTTTCCCCTAGACCATGGACAATACATAGGGCCACCCACACCTGCTATGTTTGGCTCTGGTGTTAGTAACAACTACAGTGGCTCTCAGCCTTCCAGTGGTCACTTGCACCATGGAGTTGGAATCCATTCTCATCAATTTTCATATGAAGCAGGATCATTTCAGCCAGAGAGCCATTACAGGTCAGTGAGTCAGAGGGCCTCTTCTGTTAAATCTTCTCATAATGAGAATTCAGGGTCAGATTCTCACAGAGACTATTTTGAATTGTGATTCTTGTCAGACATTTACTTATGGACAGTCTCTTCATATTTTTTCGGTTCCCTACATGTAGCTGAGGAAACTGTTGAGTTGTGATATTGATGTTATTATCTAGTTGAGTCTAAATTCTTTAGAATGTATTTGACAATATGAAAAATGTGAACGATTATATGTGATCAATAATTTGCCTTGTTATTAGGGCTATAACAACATTGACATGTATGACAAAATAAGGAGGGAAGTAAAGGTATGTTGTACTTCAAGTCATTGACATTAAAGACAACCATGGCATTAACTGCCATACAAGCCATAAATACTAAATGTATATGATGAACAAAGAACCATTAATTTTTTTGTTTCAAACACAGAGGTACAGTTCAAACGTCCAACACACATGTACAGTGCATGTTAAGTAAATTGTGGCACAACCATTTAAATTATAGACATAACGGGCCCTTTCTGTACTAGCTTTCTACACACCACATGTATTTTTTGCAAAATTATCGTTGGGTAGGTGCTTATTAGAGAGTGAAACTTTCCTCACCAATGCAAGAAATATATGTTGGATACTGTTTAATGTTCATTTATATTCAATAACACCTCAACAAAATTGAAACAATAAAAATGTGGCGGACAGATAACTCTAAAAATGTATAACCAAATCTATGTTATTGTCTTTCTGTTAATGAATTGTCTTTGTTTTTTGTATAACATCTATTATGAGGGGCTAGTTTGTATTACAAATAAATAAAGAAGAAAAGCGCCTTTGTAATTGATGGTAGAGGGTGTCAATGGGGTTAACTGTTTAGCGTATAAAGACGTTTTTTGGCTGTCGTAACCGTATAAACACAATATTAACTGACTAACGTATAAAAGAAGACCTACTTTTTAGTGTATGAGGTACATACACCTCATTTTGTGAGGTAGAAATGTAAATTTTAGTTTACTTTGACCTCGCCTAACACTTCTAGAGACTTAGGTACCCTCTATTTTGTATGTTGCGTGTCCTGTTGGAGATTGCACGACTTCCCTTATTAACCGCACGGTTATGGGCCAAGTGCGGTTCTTGCTCTGCACGTTGTTTATTTTGTTTTGTTTTGTCGGTGAGCTGAACCAAACTTCCACTTGGCCATATACCGGTAGTAAGTGGACTTCGAATCACGCAACGTACGATGTTTATTCGCCAAAAGCTGTTAGAGCTTTAATGTTAAAACTTTAAACTTAAAATTTTATGAATATTCCACTCTTTATTTAGAACAAAATATATTTCCTTTTTGTGTTATTGAGGCGCTTGATTCGAAGGGAGTATTGAATATATAAAAAGGCATTACGTCATCCATGGAATTGAATCTGTCGACTTTGCAACTTTCATTGGTAGGGAAATAACCAACGTAGTAAAGAGATCTAAAGATAGCCGTGGATAACGTAATTCTTGAATTACGTGACTCATGTGACTACTTTGCTAGCCCTTACTCGCGTAAAAAAACAAACAAATTTAATCATGACTTTTAAGACAGTAAGCTGTAAGTTGTGAATTAGCTGTGAAGCTGTAAGTTGTTATTATCGTATCGCTCATACCCATACATAGCCCGAAGAAAGTTCCAGATTAATTAAGACCATTATGTCACCGGAGATTTCACAACGGCTACGACTGATGGTGCAATCAAAGATTTGACGTGTGTGTAGCCGTTGTTATCAGTTGTGCTGCAGATTGATCAGGTGATTTTGTGTCTATAGTCATTGTGACTATAGTGGTAAGCAAACAGATAAATTTTCAAAGCAGGGTTATAAGATCTAAAAGATCTTCTTGTCGCATATCATTTCGTGACATGCACTGAGCCTGCACTCTGCCTGGGATGTTAGTTACCAACCCCAGAACTCCTAGTCAAAACGTTTATTTAAGATTTGCCACCTAGTTTTAAGTCTTCCAAAGGCACATTCAATAGGATTTCTTCCACTTCTTAGCATATTGTTAAGAATGACTTCTTCATTTGATCTTGGATTTGGGTACTCCTTCATACAATAGGGCAGCAGGGGATCTGCTGGTTCTCCAAGTAATAACACTGGCACTTCGTCATAGCCTGGCAAAATTTCCTTATACAACATAGGAAGTTCACCTTTGCTGAGCATTCTGTTGATTCTTCAATTGGAAAACACTCGACCATCATGGACAGAACCTGGCCACCTTACATCGACATCTAAGAATGTTCCCTTGTAGTCGCAAACCGCTTGTACATTCAAAGTATGCTTCATTTTGTAACTGAAGCAATCATGCGGATTCTCCCTAGGTGATAGAATAGGGATATGTGTTCCATCCACACATCCAAGAAGGCTTGAGGAAAACCAAATTTGTTCTCCGTTTTAGACACAATGTCCATCATCTCTTGTTCTGTGGTTGGCACTATGATAACATTTGGTCCACACTTGTAAGTCAAAACATCACAAACTTTACGAACAACAACGGACACTGTACAAAGGGCAACTCCAAAAGCATTAGCAGTCATATGAATAGGCCCCTGATCCTTGAGATAGTCTAAAGTCTCCGTGTGGACCACGACTAGGCTCAAGAAAAGGCCTAACTTCATTAGCGAGTATCATGAAAATATCCCGATTTATTCTGAAATTTTTCTTCCCTTCGCTAAAATCCTCCATCCTGCCCTGAAATAAGGTTCTCCACCTTTGATCCGTACGGCCTGGTTTTCTTTGAAATCATCTTCGTCGAATAATTCTCCTTTTTACATGTCGCATTCGAGCGAGTCCTTTATTGTATTCCATAGCCGCGTTTAACATGGCAACTTGCTGTCGCTTTCTAGAAATGAGAATGCAACACAGCAAAACTCCATGGCACTGATAAGCAGCTACAACTGGCAGGAACGACAGTAAAATTGAAGTTATTGCGAGAATCCTTCCCTTGTCGGCCATTTTGTTTGCAATGCGTGCGGTTACCGTGCATATTAAGTTGTTTCCGGTAGTAGGGTAACCCTACCTGTGGAATTTTGCTTATAAACCCGGGCTATCTTTGACTCGCCTGCTAGGGTAACCCTAGCGCTAGGGTTACCCTACCTTCTTGTAAACAGGGCCTAAGGCTTCAAGAATAGATTTCATTATTGCTGCAGATACAGTACTGTGCAAAAAGAATGCAAACGAATTTCATGCTTTTCGCTACTTTTCAATGGAATATAACGAAATTTCGGGTGAAACGAATTTTCATGCGAACTTCGTCGAATTTTCAACATGCCAAATTTCGTTGTGACACAGCAGTGAGCATTTGCCTTTTCCATTTAAGGACGTTCGCGCCCATTGCTACCGCGCATTTTTTAGCGCATGCCACGCACACGTCATGCATCGCAGACCACAAAGGTTAACACGATGCTAAAGGCACAAACAATTTCCACAAGAAAGCGTGTGGCATCATGGGACAGCTGTAGACTCAGGTCTTCTCAGAAATGTCACGCAATGACATGACAATGCGAATAGACAATCGCTTTGAAAACTTTGCAGCGATTTTACTCTCTTGAATGCTCGGTGACCCCCATTTTTCTTTCCGTAGGTCACTTCCTTTCCTGATTTTGTCCATTTTAACAAAAAACAAAAAAAATCTGTACATATGTAAGAAGTTACAAATATTTCGCCTTTTATGCTCTTACGCGACCGAAATTTTCTTTCTTAGACTTATATGTATCGTTTTTCAAGGTACATTTCACCACAGAAAAAGAC
>NC_090896.1:34725785-34728285 GCF_036669925.1 Montipora capricornis
AACATTTTTTTGTCTTGCTAGCAACACTGATAAGGGGGGAGGGGGGCTGCAGTGTGAGAGATAATAGGGAAATTAATAACGCCCCAAGAAGGTGAAGTGTCTCCACTATTTTTGCAACTTGTTGTAGCAATTCGGTGCATTTTAGGTGTTAATGGGTTAAGAAAGAAATTTAGCAACCCACATTAATTAATCACTTTACTTACCAAATCAAGAAGGGCATCTCTGTCCTCTTCAGTAATCTTTTGGTCTTGGACGCAGGTTTTAACATGCATTCTTATCACTTCCGACAAGCCACTGTCACAACTTTCCTCATCAAAGGCAACATGTTATACAAGTCAAAAACTATTTGCAAACAAAGGAACCACAATTCTGTAACATCTCCTGACACTTTTTGGCATATGGTGGCCTGTATAGTTAGGCTGCGTTCTATCCAAAGTTCTTTCTTGCAAATGAAAGGCCTTGTTCCTCTTAAGAAGTGAACTGATGTGCTTAGAAACTGAAACATTTCCTCAGGTTTCCTTGAAGCCCCATGATCTAAACTGTTTTTCTGGAAAAGTAACCCAAGCACCACCATGTTGAAAAGAAGCACATCATTGTTGGAGGACATCATTAGTGAAGCAGATGCATGGACATGATTGCCAATTTCTTGAAATACAACATTGTTAGCTACCAGTTTGGCTTCTGTCACAAAAAAGTTCAAAACTATGCCAAGTATTGTAACAAGGCACGTTTCACACTCTGCAAGTTCCCCACCAGTTTTCTCAAGTTCCTTCCAGATTTTCCATTGTTGAAAGTAACACCTTGCAAAGAGTTCAGGTCCACTGTTGTCAATCAAAATCATGCGTATATTTTCATCAGCTGATATGTGACACAGTGGTGGCAATAGAAAACGCATTATGTCCCCTTGTCCTGATACCTTTTCTTCTTTACTTACAGGGATTGTTGAACTTGTCCCTGATCCATCTTTTTCACTGGCTTTTGCATGTGAAAGGAGTTCTACAACAAAGAAATTGTTTGTGACATAAGGCACAATATAATGTGACATGTGTACACGCTCTCAAAAGGTCGCCAAAGTTTTTCTTTTCAATTTAAAAGACCCCCACCCTTTTGATTGAAGTTCTGAGGCATTTCTCACTCTCACGTTTTCAGAACATTTACTTTGCTTAATTATAGAATGTTATTACGTGGGATGCATATCATGCATACCACACAGTAATAGTCCATTTGAGTCTTTTTTTATTTTTCATTGTAGTCACAAATGTGCATACCCCAGGGATAGTAGATTATCCGCTCGATAAGAATCCCGTATAATACAACCGGAGCCATCGCACTTCGAACTCGGGTCACGCGCACCGGTAACGAGTAAGTTCCCACGGAGCCATCGAAGCAACTCTAATCGTGTGATGGTTTGTTATATTTATTATCTCGTTCGTAGTCACAAATGTGCCCCCACAGATGTTAAATTAAGTCCCGCTTCGGGATTTCCAAACTCCCGTACGGCGATTAGAAATCTCACTCTTCTCTCTTCTTCTCTGAGGACACACTAGACCACTCTTTGCTCACAATATATGCTATAGCAAAATCTTTTCGCCCGCGATGATTGACCCTCACGTCTGAAAGTATTTGATAAAGTGGACAGACGATTTTTCCTTGAGAACGGGACGCTTTAAAGGTAAGGAGAAGAGTCTAAGTTATTTTTAGATCTTGCTACGGTCTTGTGTTTCACTGCATGTAAGCATTTGATATTGCATCGAACGAATATTCCAATGGATCTGTTTTTCTTGCGAACCAGTCAGTCGTTCCAAAAGATTTTGTGAATTGAACCTGTGTGTTCAACTGGCCATTGTGTCAAACATTTTGCGAATCGAACCAGTGTGTTCAATCGGCCATTGTGCCAAGCATTTAGGCTTATCAATAGAATGTTAATTTTCACATGACGCCATCAAATTGTAAAATCAAAGCTGCTAGGTTTTGTGATTTTTTAATCCATACCAGGTAAAAAATTACCTAGAAGTAAATCTTTTACCAGTTTTAGGCACCGTAGCGTTTTTCGTTTTGAGAATACAGCATTTGGCATTTTCAATTCAAATTTTGCCTCGCGTGACACCAAGACAGAAACTGAGATAAAGCTGTCTGGTTCAAAAACGGTTTTGCCTTGCGGTTTTGGCAAATTAAGCATTAAAAGCTGTAGAGGACATGTTTATGCTCATTTAGTTCAGTTAACGAGCAAAAAGAGAGGGCTTTTATCGCAAACTGAGGTCCACATGTTTTGTTGATTCGAGGCCATTCGAGGAACAACAACTTAAGATGGCGTCTCCATATAAAGCTGTGTAAAACTGAGTTTCGGCAAACAACTTAGAAACAATGCACCAAACAGACTTGAGACTTGGAGCAGATATTTTTGTATTAGTCTTTTGTGATGTTTCATTTTCTTGGCTTCTTTCTTTGAACGGTTTCAGATTTATTTTTTTTACTACGTGACAGTCTACAGACACTTTGA
>NC_090896.1:34750785-34760785 GCF_036669925.1 Montipora capricornis
ATTAAGAAAGAAGACAAAGAATCAAAACTGCTGTACAATTAACTAGGGATGCCGTAAAATCACTGACGCGGCATGCTTAACGTCACAGACGCTGGTCTCGACCCAGTTTCACTCGGCTACTTGGCGTCCGTGTTTGCACCCACCCACCGTGTTGGCAAAAACGTCTCGTGCTCTAATGGCTCACGAATAAGCTCACGAAAGAAGATTCACAATGCGCATGACAGTAAATTCGCTCTCACTGCACTCGTCGCTGCATCCAATGTATCAACCAACCTCGTTCCCAGGGTCTCTTGAAAGCCGAGTAGACCCTGGGAACGAGGTTGTGTATCAACTGTATGGTAAACTTTTGCACCAAAAGGCGGTAATGACAAAGAAGAAGTTGAAATGCAGGTTACAAAGAATTAGTGTTATGTTGCTCAGATGGCCAGTTTACTCGGCCATTTACATTTCTGCTCTTTAAAAAAGTGTGCAACTTCGACAGGTGGGTGCAAAACTGTAAAATGGTCTGTTCAGAAATATTATGCACTGTTTGTTTGACATTTTATGATCGCTTCCATTACAGTACATTGCGCCATTGTTACCTTGGTTCCAAACGACCTATTTATCACAAAAAAATGGAAGTATGTGTATTATTATTATTATTATTATTATTATTATTATTATTATTATTATCATTATTATCCCTCCAATAATAATAAATTAATGTAATCCTACTTGAAGATTGTGGTGTTAATATTGATTGTTTTGGTCACCACAGTTCTTAAGAAATTCTTTTTGTTGCTAAGGGCCTCTTCTTCCATCATGTCACATTGTACAATCTACAGGCATTGTGTTCTTGGAAAATAATCCTCAGATCCAAATTTGTTTAATTGGAGTTAGTTACTGTTACATGTACACAGGTACTAAGCACTCTACATTTTTTTTTTGTTTTTACTAGGTTCCAACATAGGAACACATGTTTACCATGAAAAAACTTCTGGCACAGGTACTTGTTTCTTTTTATCCTAACTTTTGATTATTATTATTACGTGTAGTACCTTGCCTGAACTGAGAACGTTTAGAGTTTAGAGTGTGTTAAACCTCGATTATCCGGACTCATTGGGACTAGACGAAATAGTCCGAATAATCGAGGGTCTGGATAATCGAGAATATGAACATTAATGAGCAACAAAAACTGATTACATTAAGAAAGTGACATTTAATCATGAAACAAAACATTTGCAAATCATTTGGAAAACAATATATATATACATCTTCACTGTCCGTTCGGGAAACGTCATGATCTTTTCCTTACTCTTGCGGATATCAGAGATCTGCCGTTTACTAATGCTATATTCAGCTGACAAATTGGTTCCTTTTTCTTCTCTCTCTAATCGCAAAATTATAACCTGTTTATCTTTTATCGAAAGAAAGGATCGCTTACGCCTCAAGGACATGATGATCGTGAATAAACATTCGTGACGTAGTGTAGCTTGTTTGCCGAACGAGCCAATAGAGCATAAAATTTCACTTAGCAACAAAGCAACTCTAAGCCAATCAGAACTCATTCAAAAGTTCTGCATTAGTTACGACGTGTGTGGTCGCTGCTTTATTTTGCTTTTTGAAAGCGAAACAAACTCGCCTTTACTTCACTTTTCAATGCTGTGGTTTTAAAAAGAATATGGCTATGGATATTGATCATGACTAATAAATATTCATGACAAAATTAGGACCAGAGAAAAAGTCCGTATAATCAAGAAATCCGGATAATCAAGGTCTGGATAATTGAGGTTTGACTGTAGTATAAAGTGACTGAGAGCATTGATACTCCTTCCTGGATGGGATGGTAGGCTATCATAGGGTTAGTACAAGTACAAGAGGTTACGTTTATGCAAACATTAGCTGTGTGTAGCACTTATATTTCAACAGGATTAACTATGAGAGGGTGATGTGAAGTGCTATTTTTTACCCATGTAAACCATGTGAGAATTAGCCCTACTAATGGAAATGGGCCCACAGAAGGACAGAGAAAACTCCGGCTAGTGTGGGAACTTAACCCACAACCTTCAGGTTAGATCACCGCCACTCTAACGACTGAGCTACAAGGTCAGACGGGGCCGGTCGTGACATGTAACAGTACCTAAACTCCAATTAAACAAATTGGATCTGACGATAATTTCCCGCCCTGGTCAGAGTTTTTGCCCTGTCTTTGAGTGGACCCATTTCCATTAGGGACTGGTCATTATTTATCAGGGGGGGGGGGGGGGGGGGAACAAATGGGGGGGGGGGGGAACCTTTTTTATGCATGGCTTAAAAGGGGGCCATTAAAAATTATGCAAGCGTTTTGCCAGCAATAATGTTAAAAGCTGCATCTGGATGCTATCAACAATTATTAAAATCCAACTAGTGGTCTAATATCAATGCTGTGTTCTGATTGGTTGAGCTACTAGTAGGCTATTTGTTATAGCCCACTAGTAGCGAAAAGTGCCGGCTTTGAAAACCAAAACAACAATTAAAGTCTAGCTCTAACCAGCGAAAGATGTTTTGTCTCTACTTTTTTGACCAACTAGTTGGATTTTACTAAAACAATTATTTCTCTCGCCCTCATGCCCTCTGAGTCAATAGCCCATTCGGCCTTCGACCTCATGGGCTTTCGACTCAGAGCCCATTCGGGCTCGAGGAATAATTGGTAAATACAGCCTATTGAAATAGCTTTATACAACAACTTTTATCAGCATCTTACAACATTGATGTTACTTCTACTGTCAACATGACCAGCACCATCATCATCATTGTTGTTGTCCGCAGCATTTAATATCATCGTCCTTGCCATCATCACCATTACGATTGTTCAGTGTCATCATCACCACTGTCAGCATCATCATCAATATCATCATTGGCGTCATCACCATTGTCATCAATGTCAGCATCATCACTGTCATCATCATGGGCATAATAATATCTGGTTCTAGGTTACTGTTTCCTTTTCTTGGAAAATTATCTACATACATGTATTCACTAATCAAGTTTACAGCTTCAGTAGATAGTTGTCTATCTTCATACATAACTTGTAGATATTTTACTTGACACAATGATAATGTGGCAACACGACAAAATTTGAAAAAATCGCATCACCGGCATGAGCAAAAAATTGCTAGTGTAGCCATGGCTTTAGCCCTGGCAGTACATGTACATGACCAGTGCTCATTTATACACCTGGATGGGGAGAAGGAGCCAGGAGCAAAGTTCCTTGTTCAAGGAAATAACTCGATCAATGTGGCATTTATTTCAAAGTCATGTTTCTTAAATCACTGACAACAATAATTATTATTATGGTAGATTGTTTGTAAATACTGGTATTACCTAAAATGGAAATATGTTTATTAAATTTCCAGAGAAAGGTCAGCCCTTTTATGCCGGCGAAATTCGGCCTTGACAATGCAACTACACATTGCGAAAATTCTGAAGAAAGAGCTGCAAAGTATGGCCACTTCGAGCTTAAAAACATCTTCATGCAGGAAAATAAATTTCCAAGGCTGGTTTAGATTACCGAGTTGTAATGTGTACTTGTTTTTTTCTTACAATCCTTGAATAAACACTGCCTTCTTCTGATTGGGTGCGGTATTTATTTGAGGGTGGTGTTTATCTGTACTTTTTCTTTCATCTATGGCGTTTAATGAAGGGTGGCTTGTAATCGAGTAAAATATGGTAATGCTAAATTATGTGCATTTGTGTGCAATCCATTATATGTATTGGTATATGGTGATCTATGCAAATAACAGAATAGCACATTCTTGCTGTCACTGGCTTCAAATTGTTTCGCATGTTTTTCTTTAATTTTAATCGTTGTACTGTAAGTAAGATAATAATAAGTACCGGTAGTAATAATGAATCATAATAATTGACCTGTAAAGCTGGTAAAACTGGCTTTAAGTAAATATTATGTATATGTTGTGGATTAATTTTGTTCTTGGTTTGAAAATTTCATTTTTTTTTCAATCCACTTTAATTTTTTAAAACTGGTTAAATTTTTTTAGAACACTGCCCATTTAACATATTTGGATATCTTTCTGTAATTACTTTTATGTGAGTATGTGTAAAATAAACAAGAGAAATCATTCTAAGATTATTATGATGGATTGTTGGCTGTGATGCTATCAAAGACAATAATAATAATAATAATAATAATAATAATAATAATAATAATTGTTGAGAGGGGCACAGAGGGGCATCTCTGAGAAATCCCAGGCAATTGCAACCTACAGGAAGTCCAAAAAACAAGGCTTCTGGGAACAGCACACGTTCTGAGAAAGGTTCTTTCAATCAAGTAAATCGAACAAACACTCCTCTAGTGCCTTAGAACCATGGTTTGGTTCTGGTCCTAGTAGGGAAAATGTAGACAAATCGAACAACAACAACAACAACAATAATAATAATAATAATATTTATTGCATGTGAACAATAAGTTTTAGTGTTTGGGGTTAAGTGCTCAGCTTAGTGATTAGGGTTAGGCACTTTTTTGGGGGATGTAGTTGAAAAAATATCGCAGGGGCTTGGTTTTTTTAGGGGATCTAGAAAAGAACTAGACATCTTTTCCTCACCTACCCCTTCCTGATCCTCTCAAGTGCCTCTATCCTACCCCACCCTTCTTTCACACATATATCCCCCCCTTATGCCCACCCCCTCTACACAACACTACTCACAGACATTTCCTATTTCTGAAGACTCTTTTGTTTACTCACTAGGGCCTGGTTGTTCAAAAGCCGATTAACGCTAATCCCAGATAAAAATTTAACCAAAGAGTTAATTTCTCGACTCCAAAATGCTGTTCAAGGCTGATATTCGGCAAAACCTTTTGTTAGAAAAAGTCAATTTTGAACAACTAAAATAAGCAAAAGAAACTTTCACCAAAAAATTGAAAAGATGAAACAAAAGTTTACGCTAATCCTGGATTAAGTTAATCCGCTTTCGAACAACCAGGCCCAGAACTTGATCTTGAACTCCTTACCACTGGATCTGCTGTCTACTCCTTAATCCACTTGAATATGCAAGCAATCGATGCAAATTCCTCAGAATGATTTATAAATTAATAATTTATTATTCACCCCAGGCCAGACTCGCTCAAAAGTTTGATTTATACACAAATGTGCAATACGACACCAGAGCCACACATGGCAGGGTCACGCCAACACACTTGCGTAAATGAAATCGATTTCTATTGAGAAATAGAGGAATTGAAAGGCCACCTAGAGACACAAGACTTATTAAGAATGTGATTTGAAAGAAAAACAGAGAAGCAACTCTGCCTTTCAGGAAACAAGGATCGATCTAAGTTGAAACAATTAACAAAAGGGAACAACATGTCACGGTGGCCTCATGGTTAGTGCGCTCGACTCTGGATCGAGTAGTCCGGGTTCGGGTCCTGGCCCGGGACACTTTACTCTCACGGTGCCTCTCTCCAACCAAGTGTATAAATGGGTACCAGGGAATTAAATGCTGGGGTAACCCTGCGATGGACTAGCATCCCATCCAGGGGGGAGTAGAAATACTCCTAGTCTCTTCATGCTACAGTAACCGGAGATAAGCGCTGGCCTGATAGACCTTGTAGGCTTGTAGCAGACTTTTAACTTACAACAGATGATAACTCGAAAAAAATGGGTTGACAGCGACGGCAAAACTTTCACAAGAAACAACAAGAAAGGAGTTCCAAAACAGGAAGTGTTTCAAGTCTTGTCCCAAGCACACAGTCAGTCGGGGCCTGCTTTAGCAAAACCCATTTCGAATAGCAATGAGAAGCAGTACTTAGGTCTAAGCACCCATTTTAAAACGGTTAGCTTTTGCTGTGAGTTAGGGTTAGGAAAAACCCCTTTTTAGACAGTTGATAAAAATAAAACCAGTTTTTTAAAAAATGAACTGGTTTAAAAACAATGAAACCAAGAACAAAATCAAACCACAACATATATAATCTTGAATAGTAGTTATTAACAAAATTATTATTATTATTATTATTGAAATTAATTTGTAAATTTTAGGTAGATAAATTTAATTTTCTTTCGTCCCCTGTTGGGAACAAGCTATTGTGTTGTAAGTAACATGGATATTACAGCATGTACTTTAGATAATATTGAACTTTTTGTCAATGGTAGGTTCTATTGTTGAGGAACCATACTCTGAACAAAGGCGGTTGTGGGGAGAGGACAGGGGAGTATCATGGACACCAAGGAACCGCAGACCTGAAAAGCTGAGAGATTGCCTTAAGGAGTTAGAGGTGCACAGATCTTCTTTTATTTATTGACTGTACAGTGTACAGCTGTATATTTAAACCTCAGTTTGCAGGACAAGTTGGAACTGAGGTCAGTGGTCTGCATAATCTATGACATGGGTGATTATGAGACAAATTGAAACAAAGTTTAACACAAACAAAATCAGGTGGCTTGAACAAGATTCTAACTCATGACCTCTGTGATGCCAGTGCGATGCTCTAACATCTGAGCTCTGCACCTACATGTGGGTGTATTGGATGTTTTGTCGTAAGTTACTTACTTAAAGTATGGTGCAAAGTGTGCTGATGTGTGATATAAGGAGGTTCTGGATACGGTGAGGATGTGGTAGGGTGGGAATGTGGAAATCTGGAGGGATAGGAGTAGCGAGACAATGCAGAAGAGGGAACATAATCATCAAGACATTCCTGTGGTGGATTGAGTGACTCAGGAGTGGATGTTTGTCGATTTCGTGATGCCTTTAGGATAAAAACATGGTGTTTAAAAACAATGAAAAATCACCAACTACTGTACTTTCCTCTTGCAAAGGAAATCAGATAGATTCATCAGGTGTCAGTGAAGATTATGGCATTGGTGGTTGGCTGTGGTGTCTGGTTGGAAGGGCTTTGGGTAATCATGCCCTCTTGATTACCAAAAGTGCCCTCGTGTTTGAGGAAAATGCTGTCCATCTCAGCCAATCAGCATTATTCAGTAATTTTGCCCTGTATGTGATAATAAACATTAATGGATGAGGTTTTTGTGATATCCGGAATAATCAAGGTGGAGGTAAGTGTTATCAGCGTCAGCCTTCGGCTTCGGCTGATAACACTAACTGAGACCTTGATTATTCTGGATATCACAAAAACCGAGTCTAAGAATTGTTTTGAAGAAAATAACGACAAACGCATTATTGCAGAGATCACAGCTTATTTTCAAACACATTGCTCTTGGAAATCATGCATTGCATACGCAACCTACAGATTATTCACTAATCTGTTTATAGGTACAGATTAGTGAATAATTTGTAGGTTGCGCTGTTTCCCAGAATTAACTGTAGGCTTAATAGCCAATGAGAAGACAGATGGTGACTACAATGTATAATAATACATGTAATTACTACATTGTACATGTAATTGTGTGAAACTTTTATTCAATTGACATTTAAGGACATTCTTCAAAGTTGTATAGTGTTGGATGCCAGATGGAGAACATTACGAAATATACAGGTTTGGAATTTACATAATCAATATTGTTACATAATTATAAGTGCAAGGAAAGGTTATGTTTATGCAAATGTTGGCCGTGTAGCACATGAAGTGCTAGATTTCTATCCCGTATGAACCATGTGAGCGTTAGCCCTCCTGATGGAAATGGGCCCACACAAGGACAGAGAAAAACTCTGACCAGGGTGGGAATTGAACCCACGACCTTCGGGTTAGATCTCCGCTGCTCTACTGACTGAGCTACAAGGTCAGACGGGAGCAGGCCGTGGAAACTGAAGATGTTAAAGTCACGGTAACCCTAACCCAGTACAAAGAAAGGTTGCGTTTATACGTAAATGTTATACGTTTATATGTAAACTTAACCTTTCCTTGCACTTTTACATGTTCATTGCCGTGACTTTAACATCTTCAGTTCCCACAGCCTGCTCTTTTTCAAGGGTTTGAGTAAAAATTAAGGTAAAGTAGCCTGAAAGTGAGAGCTCTAACCTCTTTTCTATAACATGCTTTTAATGGACCGCCCAGTTAACGCTCCAGAAGCGTTAGTGTTTTACTCAACTTTAGAATTATTTCGAAGGGAGTCGGCTCATACTCATTTTCATCTTTGGTGTGGACTGTGGACGGAGATGATAATTAAATTGGCTGTTGTTTTGTTCAGCTCAACCGCTTGAATAACTTCCATTTTCCAGTCTTTGACCATCATTTTCAAAACTCTTTCAAGCAATCTTACATGTACATCTACTGCTGTTTTTTGAGTGGTATTTTTGTTTTCTGACTTGTTCTAAAATAAATTCCTCAACTGAGCAAACAGAAGCAAACCTAGCTTCCCTCAGCCATTTTTCGAAGCGCACGGCTTTTGTGCAAAAGCTGTCAGATGACGTTCCATCCGATACGTTCATTCATTACTTGTGAAATTGTATTGTTTGCGTTGCTGATTGGACAAAGGACATTCCTTCACAGTGAAATTTTGTCGTTCGTGTTTCTGATTAGCAACATTTAGAATCAGTATGAATTTTATTCACTACAATTTTCGTGGATGAATCTCAGTACCTATGAAATAAAGGAAACCTCTGCCTTGATCTCCACAATGTTCTTTCATGCATGTGCCACATGACATCAATGCAACTTCACTTCCACTCTCTTCACTATTGGGCAGGTATTAAAATTCAAACTGGTTATAGCAAGTTTTAAACTGGTTAAAGGTTTTAATTCATTATTTGTCCAAAGTTCAAGGAGATCAGGCCATGCAGCGGTTTCCTTTTCTTCTCTCTAGATAGGGAAATGAAGGAAATCTCTGCACAGCAGGGTAATCTGTAATCAAAGGAGATGATATATTTTTAAGAGGTAAAGTGATGAGTTTCAATCAGGTGTCGTAAAATTAAAACCCAAGTGATTACTTTGGCCAATCAAAAAGGACGGAGGCAATCCACTTAACCAATCAAAACTCGAAGTAATTATACTTATCTGACATAAAGCGCAGGAAAATGTGCATGGGTGAGCCACAATAATTTGGTTTTGGTTTGACTTCTGATTGGTTGAAAAAGTGGCGCGAGAACTTTGAACAGATCACTCAAGTAAAGTAATGCAAAACCGTATAGTAATTCACTAATTACTTTCGACACTCAATTGAAAACTGCTCTAAGTAATAAAAAAAAATGTAAATTGCTCCTGATAGTGTTGGCCAGAACAAAAAAAAATTAATAGTTATATGACCTTGCTGTTTTGAGTTTATTAGATGCTCTACTGCCAAGCCATGGAAGGCTTGTGTTATCAGCTATTGAACTACAATCAATTGCAAAAAGAGTTGAAACACTCACTGTTAATAACCGTACGATGCATGTCACTCAAATCCGGTGCATCCCAACCCCCCCTCCCCCCCTGAAACAAAGTTGTTTCCATCTCCACTTGGCATTCACATTAAAGAGTATCAACATTGAAAATAGGGGAGAAAAAAGGGGAAGGGGAAGGAGGGGCATTAGGACTTTTCTTTTGAACTGGAAAAGGGATTTTAGGAAGGTGAATTTTCGATTCAGTGTCTCAACCTTTTTGTAAATGCTTGTAGGTTTTTGTGGCATAAATTATGTCCCGCATACAGCTTACAACCTACTTTAATGCTTCTCTTGCCTTGTCTTCAGACTATAACCATCTATGATCGTAACTTCTAAGTATTCAAATACAAAGAAAACTTTAAAGAACCAAACTATGTGAACACATACAATACTTCAGTTATTACAAGAAAGAATTATGTTACTAAAAATGTAAGTTCATAAAGAAATTTAAAAATGTCTTTTTATCCAACAGATTGAGAGGGTAGCCAGCACTACCATCCCAGTTAAAGGTATTCAACAAAACAATCTTTTTCATCTGATCTCACTTTCTATACAGTGACTTACATATAAAATGAGGGCCTATTTTTCATTGCCTTGTAGCTCCTGTAGTTGTTCAAAGAAGGAACCACTCAGAAGATAAACTACTGTTGGGCTGTGAAGACGGCACATTAGTAAGTCAAACAAGATCTGTGTTGTAATATTTTACAGGGGG
>NC_090896.1:34765785-34768285 GCF_036669925.1 Montipora capricornis
GGATGACGCGGTCTTTACCGAGGAGAGCTCAGAAATAGACGACGACGACGACATACATGTAGGGGAAAACGAGTTCGAGACCGTTAGTGAGCACGAAACGGATGGCGAGTAAACATAGGTTGAAAGCCCTTGAACATATACATCAAACGGCTCCTTTAGGAGCCACCAATTTTATAAAAGTGCATAACCAATTATCACTGTTGTGTTTTATTACTTCTGCATCATCGATAACGTGTCCACAAGCGGGAAGGCAAAGTTATTCAGCAATTGTATTTGTTTTGAATCCCAAACCCTCGGCTATAAGCCAAACCCCGTTTCTTGTGAAAAAATCAACCAATTTTTGTCTCAAGTACTGAAAAAATCGCTAGTCTTATAGGTGAAGAAATATGGTAGATTTTGTATTCTGGGGCAGTTTGGTGAGTTTTTTGTACTAAAGGGGCAGTGCAAAAGCTGGACAGAGGTCAAGAGAGAAGGCAAGGGAGGTAGAGATAAGGGGAGAGATAGAAAAAATGCCTGCTATGAACCCTTCACCTTTTCTCTTTATATTTTTAATAATGTAATTGCCTGTAGCAAGCTAATCTGGCAATGAGGTCAGCACACGAGTGCTTAGATAGTACAACAGCGAAGGTTAGAAATAAAGAAGAAAAAGAAATGTAGAGAAAATGAGTTGACAAAATAATATGCAACGTAGTGAGCAAATTACTCACAGTAGCATACAGCTCAGTGATAATAAGCAGAACTCAACTACTTTCTCATGGCCACTGTATCAAAACACACACCAAACCTCCTGCTATGCATTCTAACAGTTTCATGATAATATTTGTCAATGGGGTCAGCTTTAGGAGTGATTGGGTTAACAAAATGTAGCCAATCACAACACAAGACTTGACTGCTTCTGAAAGATATGCAATGTGTGATGATAGGGTTTTATTAATAAGCACTGTAATTCTCATTAGGATATTCACTACCTGGCCAATGACTGTGGCAATTACCCCCTGGCTGAAGTAGCAAAGCAAAGAGCTATACAAATTGATAATGAACCCCTCAGTTCAGGTATGTCAAAAGCATAACGCTTTGAGCTGTGGAATGAACAAGAAAGGTACATGAATCTTTCCACGCCACTACGATCATGGACAAAATTCTTTGGGCATATTTGCAGTTGTAACTCCTTTCACACACTTCAAGCACACAGTCACTTCGAACCACAAGTACCTAGCCCCTCCCCAACAATGTTGCACCATCCTGTAGTTTTCTCAGACTTTTACATTGTATTGGGTGGGGGAGGGGGAAAGGCTGCACTCAATTAAGTTTTCAAATATGGAACTGCTTTTGAAGGTAATACCGGTAATTATTCTGAAAATCATCAACAATAGATCACTTTCAAGAATGCCATAATACTCTCTGTTTGCCTTCCAACATTTTGCATAAGCATTGTTTCAAGTTTCCCTTGAGACTTACAGTGGTGCTTATGCAAAGTTTTTTTTGGATGGCAACAAAGAGGATTATGGTATTTTTGAAAGTGGCCTATTTTGAGTTTTTCATGCCTGTTCCAAGGAATTTTTTACAATGACTGCAAAAATTCTTCTGCACTCATTGGCTAATTTTTATTGTCAATAAGCGGAAAGACACATAAATTTGTAATTTATGCGATTATGATGCGATATTGGTCGCATCAGATTGAAGTTTCTCGCATTTTTGTCTCGCTTTCCTCTCATGTTTTGACTTAATTTTGACCCCTCTGCCTTTTTGTCATTGTAAAAAACAAATTGATGTCAGTTTTTCATGCGTCTGTCCTGTTATTGATCATGAATTTCATCATAACATTGTCAAAGTAGCCTGCGGATCCACTTGGCTATCGCCTCGTGGATCCACAGCTACTTTGACAATGTTATGACACAATAGGCCTTTTGCAACTAACGATCACATGGTACAAAATCCGCCATGCTGGAGGGCAAGTTCATTATTATTCCCCCACTGGGACATTAAAACAAAGGCAAGTCAAGCTTGACTGGTTCAGGTCTCTTTGTTTTAATGTCCAGTGGGCTTAGGCATTTTAATTACTTGCTGGTTGAGAGCCTTTGAAATAGATGTTCTCGTACACAATGTTAACAAGATGGCCATCTTTCTTAAATTTTCGGAGCAGACGTTGCAGTCTGCCTTCTCTGAGTAAGGTGGGATCTTCCTTGATAGGCCGGAATTTAGAGGGGTCATTGATGATTTTAAGGATGCCTTGGTCGTAATCCGATCGGTCCAAGACAACCACACCATTCCCTTTTTCCGGTTTTAAAATGACAATGTTTTTGTTCTTCCTTATTTCCTTAAGAACCCTGAGTTTTTTGAGGTCTTCAATCGTGGGACGGTTTGAAGAGACATAAGTGTGGGCTAGATGAGAAAGATCTGCAGTTTTCCTGCTTGTTTGGTGTCTCTCAATTTCTTGTCCATAGTGTGATTAATAAGTTCGAAGCAAATGAAGACATCTGACTCCTTTATTTTTGGTGGA
>NC_090896.1:34778285-34780785 GCF_036669925.1 Montipora capricornis
GGGTAGTCCCTGTACACTTGAGCAGAAGTTCAAGTTATAGACCTTTTTATTGTCCACATTTTGCTTTCCCAATTTAGACCACGCGCTATCCTCAAGGGAAAATACCTTTTGTGTTTTCGTTAATAAGGCGTACACAGTCACGGACGTAGGACGCAGTTTCAAAGCAACTGTCAAAATGATGGTTATCCACTGGGTTCAAATATGCGCCGCATCACTGAGCGCAATAATGTGAGCAATATCCAAGGTGTCCCTGACCCTCATCTGCACTAGGCTTGATTACCAGCCGCTTTTTCGGGAAATGAACCAGCGCTCACTCCCGATTTCAGAGTAAATTGTAATTGCCGTAAGTTCCACGCTCCATGGATCCAGGTGCATCCTCGTACCTAGTTTTGCACCCTGGCCCCAAGACACACCAGTTGCTGACCAAACGGAGGTTGAAAAGAAGCACCGGGCAGTTAACCTGATCTTTGAGGGAACCAAGAGACAGCTACCCCTGGATTGCAAAAAGTTTTCAAGTTGGAAAAGACTGGTGAGAGTGCCAGCATACACCTTGAGATTTGTGTGGAACGCGCGAGCACATAGGCACAACGGATTGGCGAACAACGAAGAAGCTTTGAAGCCTAAAGATGGTTCCCTTACACTCAGCACTGTAAGAGTTACAGAGTGCGGAGGAATATTGGGTAAAACAGATGCAGACTAACCTGAAGGATCGTTTCCGCAAAGGCGAATTCAGAAATCTTAGTCCGTACATCGATGCAGCGGGCGTTGTGAGAGTTGGTGGTCGTGTCGAGAAAGCTTTAGTTTCCTACGACAACAAGCATCCAGTGTTGCTCCCCGGAGACCATTGGATATCACGTCTCATTGTACGACACATTCACCAGTGCGGACACGCAGGAGTTGCAGCAACAGTAGGCAAAACGAGAAAGAAATACTGGATAATTCGAGGTCACGACTTGGCAAAGACAATGAAGTTCAGATGTGTGGTATGTCGGAAAATGGCAGCGAAAGTTGAATCCCAAGTAATGGCAGACTTACCTCAAAGCCGATTAGCACCCTTAGCTCCGTCGTTTCACTTTACGTCCTGTGATTACTTTGGCCCCTACCGTGTGAAGATCGGCCGGAATAAAATTACGCTTATACGATTCTCGAGAGTCCAAAGTCTGTATTTGTGAGTTTTCTCTGTCCAAGAGAACACACCCAAAACACTCTTGGATCTCATACCTTATAAAGTACTTTTCTTTGAAATCCTTGGACGCCCTTTTCCAGTCATGAACGGAAGAAAGCCACCTAAAGTGCACTTTCCTCCGAAACATCTCTTCTGAAACAAGCTACCGCCATCTGCGCCACACAAGTTCCGTGACTGAGTCAAAATGGCAGCATCTCCCTCACTGTCGCAGGCAAGCTGCAGGATCTCTATTAGCAGTTCGTCTGGAAGACAGGCAATGTCTAGAGAAACAGTTTTAATGTATAATCAATGTTCATGTCAGTTTACTGATTTAACTTAACTCAAAAACTATCCTTGCTTTTGTAGAGAAGAGTGCAAATTCATGCATCGAATGTGGGTCAATAGTAGTATGCCTGTTAGCCGATCCTCGCTATCATCTATGTGGTGTTTTGCAGAACATCCCCCCCCCCCCTCCCCACTGTCTTTATCTCGTTACGACGTGCTTGAAAAATCTCGTAACACCCGAGAATAGGAATAGTTGAGACTGTCTTTCTTCCTTCGACTCGAGCAATTCCGATACTAAGGGCGCGTTCGATTGACCGTATTCCGGAATAGGAATACATGGAATAGAAGTTAGAAATCCTTCGTTTTTGCGGAGATTCATATTAATATTATCAAACATCTGCTAAAATGCTATTTTGAACATAGCTTTATTGTCCTTGTTTCTACAAAACGCCACACATAGTGTTTTAAACCATCACTCCACGTATTCTTATTCCGGAATAGGGTCAATCGAACGCGCCCTAAAACTGATAAAAATGTACCAATTTTACACATGAGCCCTCTGAATAGATCTCATTAAGTTTTTCACTATTCAGTAAGGCCGAGTAGTTCAGTTCAGGTTTCGTCGGATTTCTTCCTCTCGATCCCCCTCCGGGACGCCCGGAATGTTCAAGGTTCCTGATTTTACTAACGCCTAACAAGGTAGGGTATTTAATGACGCAACTGCTCATGTGGGCTTTTAAATTTCCTCGGAGCAAATTGTTTTTCACTCAGGTGGTTAATTGAATCGTTCCTGACGAAATCAACCGGGCAATTATTAATTTTTTGGGTACTTTCATTTTTCTGATCTAAAGGCGAATTGTTTTAGGGACAACTTAATTACCGGTAGGTGTCTGACAATAATATGCTCAAGGATTAGTGAAAAAAACAAACAAACGATTAACAGATGGAAAAATTTGTAGTCCACGATATGGGAAGCCAATTGTAGCAATATTCAATAAATGGATATTTCAATTCAAAGAGTCTATTTTAGTTCAATTCAATGCATAAATT
>NC_090896.1:34798285-34810785 GCF_036669925.1 Montipora capricornis
CTCATGATATATTTATCTTGAGGAGTTGAGAACTTGTGCGCATCGTAAGGGACGATCGTAAAGAACTGTTTTCACTTATGAAAAGTACTCGTCTTGCTCAGACGTCATATTTCTTCCGTAGTTTAACGGCCTCTTTCACCTTCTGTCATATTGAAACCATTCGTTTCAAATCGTCCGTTTTTGCAGGCGTTAAAGTAGCGTTGTATTGCGTTGTATACTTTACTTCGTCACGCAACACGAGAAGACTGTGTAGCCAGCGAAAAGAATTTTTTAGATAGTGCATTTTCGCGAGAAATGGCATTGAAATGTACAAAACACACTGCAAAACAGGTGGTGATTTGCTTTCAAATTCTGAGAAATCAGGTGATAGCACATTCATTTGCTTTTTTTACAGGCGAAATTAGAAACCTTTCTTGTGGCTCCAAATTTGGAACATGGAAAAATGAGCCAAAGAATCCAACAAAAAAAACCAACCTCGTGACTTCCTTGAGACAACATTCCAATGTCTTGTGACCTTCGATTCTTTATAAAACACTCTCAAAAATCGAGATTGGATTGCGCCGAGAGTGTCAAGATTCCCTAGCCATGGCTGTGCTCTTCCTGTCTTTGGTCGTTCTTTTTACATCTTGTCAAGCCAAGTCTTTTCAAGAGTCTGGAGCTCTAACAAGAGAGGCCATTGACTACATCAATGCTTTCTCTACTTGGAAAGCAGATCCTGATTATGCTAACTACGACCAAGAACATTTCAAGGGCTTATGTGGTGTTCCCCTCGACGGAAATGTCATCCCCCGTCCACTGAAAAAGACTGGCGTTTTGGAAGGTAATTATTGCTATAAATCTTCATAATTGTTATTGTGGAAGCGCAGATTCGGCCAGAACACAATAGATGTTATTCTTATGCAAGTATTAAAGTGTCGGGGATTCAACAGTTAAGTTCAGAATTTTCGATGAAAACGTCAGGTCGAAAAGTTTTATTAATAATAGTCTATTGGTGCAGTATTTAAATTATCAGCGTACTTACACTGTACTTAGCTTTAAGCTATGCATCATCAAAGCTTAATGTGGGCATCTAATGTCGCAGTGTATTTTTTTTTAACAAATTTAAGCTAAAGCTGAATACTTTATTATTAAGAAGTGCGCTCACCTTACATGATGGAGGTATAAAGGGTCATTTAAGAGCTTGCAGTTCTTGTATAGATTATTTATTCAGAAATTTATTACTTTTCAAGAAACGACAATTATGCATATGCACACCGATTCACCTTCAAGGACAATAATATAGGGCACGCAAGTGAGCTTTAGAATCATAAAATACAAAATGTAACTCTATATGTGTGGTGTTCAGTGAATGCTGTGTCATGGTACGTGAGGATTAGTGATAGGAATGCTAAATCTCCCGGTCATAGGCATGGGTCGCACTTGGGAAAAGTTTTCAACTGCGACCAAAAAAAACCGCAATCGGAAATGAAAAATTGTAGTCATCTTTGTAGGATCACACTAGTAGAGTTTTGACTCATTGACAAGTGGAATAGAATTTCACTGGGAAAACATTTTGTTATCATTTCAAGCAACATGGATCCAGATGAAGCCTTATTTATTACTATTGCAGTGATTATGCTACTTTTTTGGCTGATCAATACTTCTTCTTGTTCGTTCGTCCACTTTTCGTAAGATTGTTCGCCAGTTTCCTAAAGATCAGCATTCCCAGGAATCGATGGAGAAGCGTTTGCTTGCCAATAATTGGAAGTCTACGGTAAAACCTTGGGGTTGTGAATGGTCGTAGCTGAGTTTCGATGTGCTAGGTCAGCTTGCTTGCATAGTCCGTGAAATTGGGAAGGATAGTAAAAACCATGTCCATCCCTAACAAAAGCGCAAAGATTTCAGAATTTCCACGTTTTGTTCACACAATAATTATTATATCATGTTGCAAATCTATATCACGTTTCATTGACAAGCATTGACAGTTACCGCCATGATTCCTATTGTTTAGCTCGAGTTTTCCAAAATCTGCCTGCCCGACCCAAGCACTTTGATGTTTTTGCCGATTTTCCAAATTTTTCCAAAATGGGAAACTTGGGGTTGCACTTGGCAATGTGAAATGATGACAGATTTTAACCGCAAAGTACGCAAATTTTATGAAAAGTTTCCCAAGTGTGACCCGTACTGTATTCAACATTACCCAAGCATAAAATCAATAATTTTTTAACACTAAGGGATGGGGACACTAATATTTGATTACCAGAAATGAACCTGTGATGAGACATTTAACAGCCATTTAGCTGAGGGGATCAAAGTTTTAAAAAAATGAAATGCTGGCGTTGGGATAAGTTGGGGGGGAGGGGAGGGTGGAGTGATGGACATGTGTATTTTGAAGCTTTTGTGTTCAGTCATATTAAGAAACACTAACTTTTTCGAGTAAAACGTGTGATAGCCCTCATCAGAATGATATATGACGAAGGCTGTCACTAGCACATCAATTTCAATTTCACTTGTTTTACCCAAAAAAAGTTAGTGTTTTTTAATGTGTCGTTGCCATACATGTTTATTACTGTTTTACACTGGCTGAAGCAACCACTAATAATAAATACACTGTGACACTTATCACAAGTTCTGCTCACATGTCTGCTCAATGGCGTAGAATATGTTGTACCATTGTATTAGGTTATATTTAGAGGATACTAGTAAACACTGACTCAGCATGACACAGTAGAAAGTCTCAAATATTCTTGAGCATTACATGTTCTGCCCGGCCAGGGTCAGTTGAAGCTTCAAATTTATGTGGCCAGTATATTTCCGTGGAAGGCAAATTAATGTATAGAAGTGTCCATGACCAATTGAGAGCTCTTCCATACAAACAGATACAAAAATGTTGTGCAAACCTAGATAATACTTATTGTAAACTGCTGTTTTTTTTTTCAGTGTGGATTGGTCTATTTGGCATTCAAGATTATAGATCATATTCGTAAATGGCAGCTATTGTTCTTTTGTCTTTATTCTTATCATCCTCACAGTCTAGCCTCAAATGCACGAGCAAAATTCAACAGAATTTTTTTGCTCCAACATGAGGCTATTGAGGATAATTTCTTGGCTGCCATTCATGAATAATTGGTCTACTAAAGTAAAATTAATTGCTACTAGAGCGGTTTTCAATTGAGTGTCGAAAGTAATTAGATAATTACTTTGGTTTATGATTACTTCACTCGGTGATTGGTTCAAAGTTCTCGCGCCATTTTTTCAACCAATCAGAAGTGAAACCAAAACCAATCGTGGCTCACCCGTGCACATTTTCCCGCGCTTTGTGTTGGCTACGTGAAATTACTTCAAGTTTTGATTGGTTTGCCGGATTGTCTCAGTCCTTTTTGATTGGCCAAAGTAATTACTTTGGTTTTGGTTTTACGACACTCAATTGAAACTCACTCTAGGTAGCTATATTTAACAGTTGCTAATTTCCTTTTTTTGATTCTTATTTAGAAAAGACAGATTACCAAGTCATTAAGCTTCCAGACTCGTTTGATTCAAGGGAGGAGTGGCCCAAATGTAAATCTATCGATGAAATACGTGATCAAGGATCATGTGGAAGCTGCTGGGTTAGTGCTTACAGTAGAAATATTTTAAAATGATTTAAAGTGCTACTTATAACGACCAAAAATTCTTATTCAATTCTTATTTTCCTTTGGTTTTCAAAGCGAGGTCAACTAAACACTAAGTAACCCAAGTTTTAAGCCTTGATTAAAAAAGACACCTGTTAATGTTAACTGGAATTTTCCTATTTAATGGTCTGCCATTACTAACTTTAAAATCTTGAGAAAGCTGGATTGAGAAGATGACATCAAAGACTTGATAGTTTAAGAATGCGAGACATGTGTATGTTGCTGAATTAGAATTAAATTCACATAATTTTTGCATGTATCATAAGATGCACTTACATGCTGAAATTTTAAGCTATTGAGTAAATGACGTCACCGTTCCCTAGATCCAACCCTCTGAGGTGCAGTCGCTCAATTTTGAACACAAGTAATGGCAGGCTGTGAAATGCAAATGTTACACTCAAATTAAACAGCCTTTGGATAAAAATCAAAGCTCAAAATTTTGCCAGGCAGTCAAAACAGAAATTGTCATTTGAGAGAGGGGAGGGAATAAAATTATTGTTTAGGCATTGGGGGGGGGGGGGGAGAGGAGGAGGGAGAAACTGTGTGTAAAGGAATAAATATTAAAAAATCAGAATCCGAAAAACAAGCTAAACTTGTCATCATCGTCATCACTTTGCCAAAGCATCATGCTTGCCAAGGTGACAACATTAGTTCTACTCTAATTCAGGAAACTGTTATAAATTCAAATCAAAGCACATGTTAGTTTATGGAAAGAGAGGAAAATTGGAGTATCCAGAGAAATGAAAACCTTGCAGAACTGCATTGAACCAACAAACTCAACTTGCTTATGAAGTTGAGTCCAGGTATCAGGAACAACCGTTGTCTTCATTCTGTAAAATGGATAGACAGGCAGATTATGGATGTATACATGGACTCCAGGTCCAAAGACCCTTTCATGGACCCTGTCCATGGACTTTCCCTGTGGACCACCCGTTATTCGTTACAAGCAGAAAAATCCTTAGACGAAAGAGAGAAGTGATTGTCGCACTTATCTGGACAATTTAAGCAGTAGCCCATGATTATAACCCTTTCACTCCCAAGAGTATCACTTATAGATTTTACTCTGTCTAACGCCAGACGACTTTACTCGTCAATGGGGAACCCCACGGGGGTGAAAGGGTTAAGCCTATGTCAAGGCAGTTTTGGGAACCAATCTATTTTTAGTCTAATCTTTTCCACAAGAAACAAAGACAGTTCCAGTTTGGTGATGCTATAATGTCAATATAGCACTGTCTGTGAAAACGTCGCTGCTAGGTATGGGCTATTGATTTAAGCAATTGTCTCTTATAGACGACACCTATGCCACCTAATATCTGGGCTTCTGATAGGATGCGAAAAAAAATTAAAGATTATGTGGAAAAAATTTTGCCACATTTTGTGTAAACATGCGCTGATTGTGCAGTAATTACACCAGATTATGCGGAAATTTAAACAATTGGTAGAACTACGGCAATAACCCTAACCCCATGTATGTTAGATCTAAGATGTAATGACTGAGCATTGCAAATGCTTTTACAGGCTTTTGGAGCTGTAGAGGCTATGACAGACCGAATTTGCATCCACTCCGGTGGGAGATTGACACCACACATCTCTGCTGAGGATTTGCTTTCTTGCTGCACAGAATGTGGAATGGGGTAGGTTTGCGCTAGTTGGAGTTTCTTAAAATGAGTTTTCGACAAGTTGTGTTAGTGAAAATCAAAGTTGCAACAAGAAGTGTACAGTGTAGGTCAGGTTTTATGACTTAGTGAAAATAGACTAGAATAATTTCTGAATGGAAACCTTGACATTATGCAATTTCATCTTTGACTCTACATATAAATTTGCTCACAACATTGAATCCAATTAAGACTTCTATGGACTTTTGACGCACATTATTTTTTTGAGGGAAGCACGTAAAATCTATCACATTCTGCAACAAAATGTTTTGGAATTGAGCAAAATGTTATATGTTTTATGCATTTTTATGACTTGTTGTGATGTGTTAGATTTTATCATTCCAAGGTAGCCAATGACAGGGCTGTCAACCTCTCAGATACTCATACATGTATCTTTGGGTAGATAAAAAACATGAAAGGCCAATTACTCTATTATTTTGAAAACCCTTTCAAATAGGCATTTATTATATTTTTTACTTCATAGGCACTTAGATAAGGAAATTAATGTGAAGAAATTTATAAACCTTTTTCCGGAATTTACATGTACAGTAGGTCTTGATTATCAACAAACGTTTCGACTGAAACCATCAGGTCTTCATCAGTGAAGTTTGTCATGTGATAGTTCACTATCACGTGACAAACGTTGAGGAACAGAGGTGGGGGCCCGGTCCCAAGTGTGAGACAGAGAGAACTGGAGCCCCCCCCTTTCTGTTCAGGGTTGGGTCCTCCACCCTTTCCCATAACGCTTCTTGTATTCCTCTCCTTCGCCAATCTCGTTCTTTATCTAGGATCTTGACTCCCTTTGAATCCAACACGTGTCCCGTATCCTTATTAAGGTGACAATAAACTGCTGAATTTTGAGCAGGATTGGAGTTCGGCCGTTGATGTTGTTTCAGCCTGGCTCTGATGGACTGACTTCACTGATGAAGACTGATGGTTTCAGTCGAAACATTTGTTGATAATCAAGACCTAAATTCCGGAAAAAGATTTATAAATTTCTTCACTTGAATTGTATCCGGATGAATGATAACATTCACTTTCATACGGAAATTAATGTTGGGGGATTCATTCAGATGGGTTGCAGGGTGTAAAACCTGCGAAAATGTTGGCGATAAAATCTACTATTATTATTGCGCATACGTTCTCTGCTCATCTTGTGATACTAGGGTTTCCTGTGGGTGGTGCTTACTAATACAGGATATCGTTTTTGTGCAGTTTAAAACTATGCAGAGAAAGTGCTTGTGGTATCCAAACTGAAAATAACTGGGAGTAACCATGCATTTTTAACAGATAATTTAATTAGCTTCAATTTGGAAAAGAACCCCATGTACATTGCTTTCATTTTAAAGCTTTTTACAAATATTGTTGATCAATTATATTTGAAAAATGTGTGGTTGCCTCTAATTTTCTTTTTGGATTTCAATAAGAGATTGGACAATGTGCAAGCCAGCGAGGCACGCAAGCCATGACTGCAAGTCATGCAAGCCAAGATGGCGAGTCAACATGCGAATCACACATGCAGTTATTGGAAGCTAACCGTTTTAAAATGGGTGCTTACACTTAAATGCGAAATTTTTATGGCTTGCATGACTCGCTGGCTCGCAGATTGTCCAGCCCCTTTCAATAACACTTCTAAAGATCTGCTTTTCCCACACTTATACATAAACCAGGAAAAATGCATTTGAATTAGTTGGCACAGTCCTTAAACAGTTAGGACACAGTGTGAGACAGTGAGCCATGTGTATGTGCCAGCCATAATATTATTTAAAATTTATGTCTTTTTAGGCTTAATTAAGACTTACAGTAATATTCTACAGGGCAGTAAAACTGGTTTTAACATGGCCTGCTGACTTAAATGCCAAGTTAGTGCACCACATTTATTAATGACTGTTCTCTTTTTGTTGCTTGGTTAAGGTGTAATGGAGGATTCCCAGAGGAAGCCTGGTAAGTTGTGGCAAGATCTCATCATTTTGTACATGCATGTAATCTGAGATTACATTAATACCCTCTATATACTTGTATTGTTCTTTAAAAAAATTAAAGAGGACATGTACAAATCTGAAATAATAATTATTTGAAGAATACATGTACTTCAAGGTGTACATATGCGTGATTGTGTACACGTAACTTAGGGTTAGAAGCCATGTGAGGTTACATGTAGAAGTGATAAAAATGAGGTGTTTGACTTAAACAAAGATCTTTCTCCTTAAGCCGTAAGTCACAAAAATAAAACAGTATTTATTTGCTTAATTGCATGAAGCAGTAGAAGTTTCCTTTCATATCCTTGATACAGTTTGAGAACGTTATGGCAAATTCTCTCTGATAATTATAATGAAGACAACATATTGTATGCAACTATCTGTCCCAATGTTTCATTCTTTCTTTGCTTCCTTATATAATTATATTTCCTAATTTTCACACAGGTTTTATTGGCAACAGAAAGGTTTGGTCACAGGAGGCCAGTACGATTCAAACAAAGGCTGTCAACCTTATCAAATCCCATCTTGTGATCACCACGTGAAAGGTCACCTTAAGCCTTGTGGATCTGTCCTTCCTACACCTCCATGTGAGAGAAAGTGTGAAGCAGGCAAGTACATTCCGGTAAAATTTAAGAATCCGATCCCACCAACGCGTCGGCCGACACACCACCGACACACGACCGACACGTCGGCCAACACACTACCGACACTTCGGCCGACACACTTCAATAACAGTTCAATAAGGCCCAAATGAGTCACCGACACGCCACCGACGCACCTTGTATGTTATAAGTTTAAACAGTGGCCAACGCGTCGGCCGACAGTCGGCCGACGCGTTGGCCGACGCGTTGGTGGGATCGGATTCTTAAATTTTACCCATGACTGCATCTTATGTTAACAAGAGATGCCCTGGTATTTTAGTTTTTCAAATGCACAAATCTCAGATTGGTACAAGTTTGGCTCAGTTTTGAGTAATTGATACTGTTAGATGTTTAGACTTTAAGGTAACCTGTCTTATTCCTGCAAATAAGAGAGCAGTTGCAATAAACAACACATAGCTTCTGAAGTCCTAAACTAGCAAACTTACAAAAGTGATAATATTGTATAGAGATCATTTCACACTTCTTTATTTGTCAACAGGATACAATGTTTCGTACAGTGATGACAAGAAGTATGGCAAGAGCGGTTACAGTGTGGGAAGTTCCGTGGAAGCAATTGCCACAGAAATCATGACAAATGGCCCTGTGGAGGCTGCCTTTACGGTTTACTCTGACTTCCCAAGTTACAAGAGTGGTATGAGCTGTAGCTTTAAAAAGACAATGCTATGACAGTTTTGCCATTTCATGTTAGTTTTGGCGACGCTACCCATAAATTCTATAAAAAAGTTAATTATTGGTTTTAGGGTTGCGATGAAAAAGTGATTTAAAGCAGTCACTTTTAAAGGCAAAAGGTGTTTACACGTAGTTTTCCTCTCGGCTTTTCTGCCATTCCTTAACTATAATAATTATAATAATAATAATAATTATAATAATAATAATAATAATAATAATAATAATAATAATAATAATAATAATAAATAAAAAATTTATCAATACCATATGATAGCCGTATTGAGGAGAAAGAAGTCGAGAAGGTAGTGAAATACCAGGATCTAGCAAGAGAATTGAAGAAGTTATGGAAAATGAAAACAATGGTAATTCCTATTGTAATTGGAACATTTGGAACAGTTCCAAAAGATCTAAAGAAGAGACTAGAGAATATTGGTTTAGACACCAAGATAGACGAGCTTCAGAAAAGTGTTATTCTCAACACGGCAAGGATTCTTAGGAAGGTCCTAGAAGTTTGAGGAGACTTGTTGTCACCAAGCTTCCTGGGGTACGGAAGTTCCATTGGAAGTCCAATGTGCGAAAACAATAATAATAATAATAATAATAATAATAATAATAATAATAATAATAATAATAATTAGTATCAAGAAGGACAAAAATGCAAAATCCTGGGTGCTGTTATTACCTGCAAGCTGCAGAAGATAAACACTACTTGGTACAGGACATAATTTTAAGAAGGGTTCTATCCATAAAATGAACTGTGCCCAAGGACCAGCATGACCATACCAGGGGTGGGGGGTAGAGGTTGAACAGTACAACAGCTGAAACAACCCAAATCTTTACAAAAATGCTAACCTTAGGCCTAAACATTATCTAAAGTGTAGTGTTTAGGCCCAAGGTTACCATTTTTGTAAAGGTTTGGGTTGTCTCAGCTATCGTACCCTTCACCCCCTACCCCCTACCCCCCACCCCCGGAATAGTTATGCTACCATGGACCATGGTTTGATTGCAGCCTTAGTGAAGCTTCAAGGAAGCAAATCTTTGGTAAGAACATAGAAAATAATAGGGTGAGCTTAAGCGTGCACGTTTTTGAGACGCAGACCACAACCAGAAGGGAACATTTTGCATCCCAGGACAGTGATGTCTCCCAGACTTTTACACTAATCATCTCTAATGGGGAAAAGATACTTAGCAATGTAAATGTGGTTGTGTGAAGACAAGTTAAAAGGGAAAGTAGCTCACTTCCGGCTGCCGTCCACTTCTCAAAAATGCGTATGCTTAAGCTCCCTAATTGTAATCGTCATCATCATCGTGTTGTTTCATTTATTAGGTGTATATCAGCACAAAGTGGGTACCATGCTTGGAGGACACGCCATTAAAATCTTGGGCTGGGGAACAGAGAACAACACACCATACTGGTGAGCTTAACTGCTCTCAATTTTCAAAGCTTTACAGTAGAGGAAACATCATTGGTGCAAAGTTCTATAATCGTATCCATACATGTATAAAACAACTGAACTTTTTGTTACAGGCTAGTTGCAAATTCTTGGAATGCAGACTGGGGAGACAAAGGTAGGGAAGCTCTCAAGACTAAAAAGTTTATGATGCTGGAGTGAATGGGAGAAATATTTCTCCCAAGATCATGGCATGCAAAGCTTGAGTTTTTCTCAGGGTGGTTGTTCAAGGTTATGTGGGGTGGGGGAAGAGCTCTCTTGTTAACTTAGACTATAAATATTTTTCCAAGAAGTTCACAGCGTGACTGACGGACTGATAACAGATTTCTTACGTCCACAATGTATAGCTAGCTTTTGCACATCTATACCTATACATGTGTATAGACTTTAGGCTCATATGTTCATCAAGAATTTTAATAGAGTGACCTTTAAATCCACATTGGACTTGTTCATGTGTTTGGCAGGTAACAGCTCAAAAAAAGTAAAAAAGCAAAACAACTGTGCAATTTTACAAGGGGTGTCTTGAAAAGCCCAGCACAAGTGTAGTACATTGCACAAGATAATACAGTTGTATAAAAACAGGACCTAATTAATTCATAACTTTGGCTCTTTCATTGTCTGCAGTACAAGGAAGCTTGTAGCAGATGGTATTACATTTTTCCCATTCTGGAACGTACCTATGTAGTCAATTAAGTGAATTTTACTGGGCTTTTTCTTTTCATTTGGAAGTTTCCGTTGGATTGGTTGATCAATTTTTTTTTTCAAACAGCTTCAAACTTGGTTAAAATTGTTGAAAATGAGGGTTGACTTTTGGGTGTCACTTTACTGGGTTTGGTCAGCCATGGGTCCAGCTTCTGCCAAACAACACAGGAAAATCTGATAAAAACTTCGGAGTTCTAACCCTTGAAGTACGAAAGGTTGAAAAAGTGTTCCCTTGGGAAACTCCTGATAGCATCAGAAGCTTCCCTTTGTTTAGAAATGTAAAACCCCTTTAAACTTCATTTCATTTTTCAAAAGGTTATTTTAAAATTCTCCGTGGCCAGGATGAGTGTGGCATTGAATCAAGTGTAGTTGCTGGCATGCCAAGGTTTGATGAGGAACCAAGGATGGTGATCGTGGTCTGAAGAAGCAAGCTTGTATCACTCGACGCTGTCAAAAAACATATTAAAGCATCATTTTTCTACAACATACACTGTAATGACAAACCAATCACTGTAATCACAGTCAATCAGCATGATTGATTGTGAAGATGGTGTTTCAACAATAAAAAAATTTTAACGCTGAATTACATTATTGCAGCAAATGTCACTGAGTAAAATCATGCATTCTTTATTAGTTCCTCCTTGGTGTGGCTTCTTAGTCCATTGACTCCTTGGAGTTTGACTTACATGTGATAGATTCCACTGTCTAACACCAGACAATTGGGGCGTGTGCAAGTTACACCAGTCAAATACACCCTTTTTTTCTCATTTTTGCAAGGATCAAAGTTACTCAAGTACAGATTTCATTCAATGGATTGGGCAATCTAGGACCACAGAGCTCTTCTCTTGACTAAGGGAGAGAAGAGCTCTGGGGAACCCTTATTAAACAAAGCGTCTTCTTATTGGTTTTCGTGAAGAACAATCAAAAACATCTCTAATTGGTATATTCATCTTAGCACGAGGAGTGAGCAGGTGCTGCAATGTTCAAATAGCCAATTTTTGGCTATGCAAACCCTACGGCGCATGTTCTCCTACACAGAGTTTCCCAGAGCAAAAGATCCGAGGCTCTTGTAACGAGAATGTGGTTTGGGCCGGATAACTTTATCGTGAGGATGAGTCACTATCCATCAGTTTCAATCTCTGCAAAGATTTGCCCTCATAACATGTACTTTAGTGACTGAGTGGGAGGGCTGGATGGGAAAATACCTAACCCAAGGTCATGGCAGACTGACCAAGCACCAAATATTTTCCTGTCTGGCCTGAACAAAGCTCACGTAATAAGCATTTTATCATATTGGCTCTTTACACTATTCATGAGCACTCAGAAGATGTAGTTTGAACAAAATAAGTAACAGAAGATTAATCTAATAATGTTGTTTGCATTCGCTTTTCTGGCTGTAAATAACTTGGATGTTTAAAAGCGACAAAACCCCTAAAATTGCAAATTTGCACAGAGCAGTACCTCCGCCCTGCTCGTGCTAATGCGCACGGCCCTCATACAGGGAATTCCCAACAGTTTTACAATGAAGGCACACGCGGGGTAGTACTGGCCATATGATAAGGTGAATATGCATACTCTAAGCACATCTAGTTAAAACATTTGTAAGAAGATCTTGGCCAACCTTAAACATGAAGTAGATTTTATACTCTGGATAGTGACTTATTCACTGGATAAAATTATCTGGCCTTTGAACAACTGCGGCCAGGATTATAAGTAAAACACACACACTGTA
>NC_090896.1:34818285-34895785 GCF_036669925.1 Montipora capricornis
GGCTTCCACTGATACCAGCCTCCGAGCTAACAGAACTTAACTGACTAACTTAAAATAAAGTGACTTTTCCTTTACCAGCTGCTACCCGGCTTGAACTTGCCTTTCTTGAAACACTTATTATTACTATTTTCATGTCTTGCACCACATCTTACCTCTACACATTGTTGATAAGCCTGTTGTAGCTGGTGTGAAGACAGTACAGCATCCTTCAACTTAGGAGCAGGTTTTTGATCCTTGCCAATAAAACTCATTATTAAGATGTGCTTCTTAAGCAGTGCAACTGTGGGACATGGAATGCCTGCCTTCTGCATCCTGAAAATGTGATAGACAATGCAGATTAACTTAACACAAGAATCAAGGCAATGTTTAAAATGTGCAATCTTTTGAGCAACTTGTGTCAAAACAAACACCATTTCAACATAAGTGGTGGGAAGCATCACTGTCTCAACACACTAAGACACAAACAAAATAATGTATTAAAAATAATGAGAACACTAATTACCCGGTAGTTGCAGAAAATAAAATCCAGCCCTACCATTTCCACAACTTCCGATCAGGTGTTGTGGAAAATAAAGCAAGACAAATTGGGCAAAACAATAAACAGTGTAAGACAGCCTTAATCAATGTAGGCAAATTATTCTCAACTTGGAAAAACAAATTGAATTTGTTAAAAATTTTGAGATTGCTCTTTTTTTTTTTTGTCCAGATTTACCTATTTTGTTGCAGCTCGATCAACAGCATTATTCTTGACTTTTCCCCGGACTTTTCCTCACAGGATCAGTGCTGTACCCAAGGCATTTAAATCAGCCATGTCCATCCTAAATTTGACTATTATTTTTATTCTTTGTGGAGTGAATAATTTGCACACTTAAAGCCAGGGGTTAGGAACTGAAACCTCTAGTCTCCATTTCATGCTACATGTCTTGGTGCTTCAGTAAGGCAAAGTGACGGTGGAATTGGAGGCTGATGTTATGTTGAAAGATTATGTCGGTAAGAGTTACAGATTTGCCTTTAACAAGAAAGGGGAAAAGGAGGCGAAATCTCAAACTACTCACTCTGGTCTAAGAGCACCAAATTAAGCAGGCAAGGGGAGGAGAAAGGGAAAGAAAATAATAGCAGAGCTTAGCACACCAGGGCGTGCGTGCGAAGCACCATGCGTGAGAAGATATGGTAACCTGTCTGTGCAAGAAAATTTGGTTTTGCCCACTGTATAACCATAGGTGCACCCCTCCACGTATGCCAATGTGACCAGTATCAAGCGACCATATCTAGGGCTCAAGTTTAGAGCTCACCACAGTGGCCATACTCCAGCTGGTTTACAGTGTACATGTTTGATATTGGACATCCATGTTATGGTCAATTTACGCCTGTCAAAACACGGTATCCGCTGACCAGTATCACCTGACCATGTACATGTAGAGGGCTCAAATTTAGAGCTCATTGAGGATTGCATGTTCAAGCCAGGTTAGCCATTAGTTCTTAGCTGGGGTCACACTTAATGGTAAGGGGATGTTAATGCTTCTGTTTAACTGATACATAAGGAAAGGGTTGACAAAAGGTTGAGGAGGATGATGCAACCAAACCAACCTGCTGAGATTACACATCTCCTTTTCCGCCCACAGTCTAATGATCTTCCTTGGGTTTTGCTTGCCAAAGCGATCCCTGAAGCGATGGTCATCCTTGATGTAGCGATCTCTGGTCTTAAATTCATTCAGTGTTGTCTTGAATACTTTCACTGCACACTCTTCAGGCATAAGTTTCTCTTCCCTCCTTTTGAGTACAAAAATACATGTTCATCATTACAAATCATGATTCCCAGACTTGAAAAGATTTACAAACACAAAGTTGTACAATAACAAGGGGATAACTCTAAAGCAATAGACACATACAAAATACAGAGCTCTGTAAAAAGTTTGGTCACCAAAAGCAATTTTTCCATTAATTTTCATGTAAGACCTTATTCCAAAACCAAGAATCTACCTGAACATGAAAAAAGCTATTATGATACTAATGCAGGGATGTCAATACATGTAAGTTTTTAAATAGCTGTTCATCAAAGGTGTCACCCATAGCATTTCTTTCCATGGCCACTGGCCACGTAGTGAATGCCTGCAAGGTCTTGTGCCCTAGGGGGGTCCGGGGGCATGCACCCCCAGAAAATGATTGAAAAAGAGACCCCTGGGAAGTGCATTTTCCTGGATTCTGACACATGAAAAGGAAATTCTATTCAGTGATAATAACCCTCACTTTTCATATTAATTAATTAACTTTCATCAGTTTCATACACCTAACTTCACAAAGATTAAACAAATAAAGTTCGTATTAATTTCCAAAAAACTTGAGTGTTTTTAATTCTTCAGTTCTCTTCTGAACACTATTATAAATAGTTTACCAATAATATTCACATCATTCAAAAGAAATTCATTAATTTAAAAGGAATTCCATAATTCATGGAATGGCGTAAAACCTGTTGCCAGTTCACAAGACACGATTTTAAAAGTCTAGAATAAAAATTTTAAAATAATTAAAAACATTGTACTTTTACGCGTGGGTACACCTTAAGAGGAATTTCACAAAAGGTAGGAGCTGCGCACAACCTCGTCACCAGGGCCATCTCTGCTTTCAAAATGGCGTTGTAAATGGCCTCCAGTAACTCAGTCGATTCACAGGGATGTAAAGTTTATGAATAATTATATCATCCAGACATAGATACGAGACAAGGAGGCAAGACACCAAAAAAATATATCAAGGTAATTCCTTAGTATTGCATTGCGCATCCCTACTGCGCACGATTTTCGCGTCATTAGCGCGCGCACATGAGCACGTGCACATACAAAACGCAAGAGATTTTGCTCAAACTAAACCCGATAGCGAAATAAATGCTCCTTTTCTCTCAAACGAGCACAGTGACCCCCAATTTTTTTTTCAGGTATTTGCCAAAAACAGTCTAATAAAGAACTTATTTGAAGAAGAAAAAAAGTTTGATAGTAGATCATGAATTTTTTTTGGAAAACAGTTCCGTACTGGGTGAATTTTACCCAAGGCGAGGACTTCAAGCTAACTACAGAACTGTTCCAAAAAGTGCACTATTCCCACAACCAGGGAATCAAAGTCGGCGTAAATGAAGCATTACTGCTTATGTAAATAAAAGAAGCTTTATTTTCAAAATAAAATTTTGTGTCTTTGAAGTAACCAAGACTTAATTCTGTATGAAGGTGATTCGAATTTTTAACGCAAAAACAGTAAAAATACCCCATTTCAAGAGCCCGCTGACGCGTAAACAAGCACGGTGACCCCACTTTTTTATTGCATTTTTATAATGTTCATATTATGAATGTTAATTATGCCAAGTTTCCAAAAACGTTTGATAGTAGAACAATTTCAAGGGAATTACCTTAACACCCGTAACATCGAGTCAGCTCAGGGTAACAAGTATTATGGATTATGGCCCCTATTGAAGTCCCTGCTGATGGGCCATTTGCAGATGGTGATCACATGGTGCATAACCGCCACACTGAAGAGCAAATTGTGCACTGAAACATCTAAAACAAAGCAACTTAATTTATGTTTTCTTTGTTTAGATGTCCCAGTGTGCAAATATAATAATTGCTCTCCAGTGTAGCAGTTTTTGTACCATTTGATCATTAGTTGCAAAGGCCCTACACTGTACTTAGGGATACAACTGACCAGACTGGCTGAAGACAGTGCACTAACGAGATTACACACCTCCCACCATAAGCATGGAATACACACGCCTCCTTTCCTGTACTGATGCAACCGTTCACAGCCTCAAGTGTTTCTCCATTCACAAGCTTGTACAACACCAGCCGCGTCTTGGGATCCAGCACTTGCTCCTGTTAAAATGAGAATGGGTCCCTTTTCTAAGATACTACTGTAGTTAGATACAGGTGGTTCACAACAACAAAACGGCAGGACAACTTTTTTTTACTGTCCTGATATCACCACACTACCCTCCTATTGGATCTCTGCCATCATCATCAAGACCCAAACTTCCATACAGATTCAAAACAGCATGGCTACAAAAAATTTAATGTTTCAAGCAACCACAAGGACATCTTACATGTGTTGCATGCTCCTTCTTCTCGTGCAGTCGAGCAGCATGTTTCTCTTCCCGGTAAGAGTGCTGTTTTAAAGTATTGAACACACTGTTTGGCAGTTTGAGATCAAGTTCTGAGCTTCCCACATTCCCTGCAGCAAATCGAGGTGGAAACTGTGAGAAAGAAACAAACAAGAAGACATTTGCCTATTTGAAAGACAATGATTTATGTAAAACTATTGAACCAATGGTTAATGTTGTAAAAAAGGTTGCTGTTATTCATCATGGTGAAGTACAATAATGATAAAGTATTCTCGTTTGTCTCACAATGTGGTCACTTGTGATGTAGATCGCAACATTTCGACTGCATACTGCTAGTCTTCATCAGTCACAGCTGCTGAAAATCAACCAATCACAGTGGAGCATCCTGCTTAAAAGGTGATGCATAACCAGTCATTACCTCATCGCCTGATTAAGACTAGCAGTATGCAGTCGAAACGTTGCGAACTACATCACAAGTGACCACATCGTGAGACAAACAAGAATTATTATTATTATTATTATTATTATTATTATTATTATTATTATTATTATTATTATTGAACCAATGGTATTTTTACTGGGATATGAGCAAAAAAAGAGGAGTGCTCCAGGAGATGAACTTCTGGGATTTTGCACACCACATTAATCATGTCAGTCTAGTGCTGCATTGACATCCTCTTGGCTAATCACTTGGTGTTGCTACAGAAAGACAATACATCATGTAAAATAATTTCTAAAAGCTGACCATTCTGCAGTTTGGATACAGTTAAAGATTAAAGAATATGCGTAAGATTTACATTATTTTCTTGAAGATACGGAGAATAATTGCCTTAAATACCATACAGACCTCTTGCCATGACATCACTATTTTTGTTTTTTATCAATATGATACAAAGTGTGACAAAGTTACTGCACCTTTTCCATTATTTTCACATTGCGTCGCCCACAGACTATTGGGTCATGTTTGGTGATGATTTCCTTTTTCTTGCCAGGGGATTGACTTGGTGCAGGCTTTGGCTGCACATTGCATGCACTTTCTGGGGAAGAATCGAACAGATACCTTGTAGCCGAAGACGATAATATTGTTATTTGGAGTCAGTCTATTATTAATGACCTCTCCATGACATCCTTACTGGCACATGTGACCAGACCATAGCACTTCACTAAAGGCTCGGAAGACGAGGGATTTCAAGGATCGTGTTAACACAGAAATCGTTCATTTTAACAGAAAAAAAATTAAAAAATGCATCATTGAAATCTTAATGTGTCCCAGGCCTGGTGGGGGGGAGGGGGGGGGGACTCCCTTATATGGGCTATATAGGTATATGCAGTCCCAAAGGGTAGGGTTTTTCAGCTGTTTTGGTCACAAATAGGGTATCGATTTTGGCCAATTTTTCGCCATTTTGGTCATAAATAGGGTATTGATTTTTGCACTCTAGTCTTGAATTCGTTTCTTATTTAGAAGAAGGTACTTCTTTAACATGTCCCTCTTCTTCCATCCACGCTTTGCCTTCCTCTCCCCCTAAACATTGCCTTTAACATTGGTCTGAACTAGGGAAATAATTATAAGGCAGGTCTGCACCAGGGTATTGATTTAAGGGTCAGGTCATAAATAGGGTAGGGAAAATTGCAGATTTTGGTCATAAATGGGGTAAGGGTTTTGGGGTCCCAGGACACAAAGCACTGATTTAAATAACTCACACAACTTTCTTTGATTTGTCAGTATATTCTGTTGTTTGAGAAATTGGGCGACATGCAAAAAAACAAAATAATAATAATAAATAACGAAGTAAAGTATCATAGTGGTCCCCACATTGGATTTAGCCATGCAAAGGAGACTGACGAAGATGACTAGCTTTTAAATCCAGGATTAGCGGAAACTTTTGTTCCAAGTTTTTTGCTTATTTTTGTTTTTCAAGAGTGACTTCCTCTAATGTAGAGTTTTGCTGATTATCAACGTTGAACAGCATTTGGGAGTAGAGAAATAAACTTCTTGGTTAATTTTTAATCTGGGATTAGCGTTAATTAGCTTTTGAACAACTGGGCCCTGGGAAACTTAATTGAGCTCCTGCCATGTGTTGCTCATTGCTCGTTTGATCGATTAAGAAATACAAGTGCTCACACTTCTTGAAAAGGAACTGAGAAAGGTTGAAGACATGGTCATTTTTTAGATAACAATTTTTTTTGACAAAAATTGGCTGAAACAGGTTGGATGGTTGCAAACAAGGAATTTGGGCCATAAGTTATCTATGATTTGTAAGGACCACATGAAAGCTGGAAAGAAGAACTCGCCCACGACTGGATGCAAAAATTTTTCGCGATTATATACCGGTACATTGTATTGGCACTTGTATGGTACACGAAACAGGTGGATCACACAAGTAAAGCAGCAGTATTGCTCGATTGGATCCAGTTCCAATGTTCCCAGGTACTTGTATCCCTCTTCACACACCTCCTTAAGTGTCTCGCCATCCACAAGTTGAATACCCCTCTGTCTTGCTCAGCTTACCTCTCCTCAGAACTGTCACTCCACACTTCTTTATGCAAAATTCCATTCCTATGTCTCGACTAAAAACCTGTACTGTGGATACCAGGCTATCTAGCACTTTTTCGTTTTTAACAAAGAGCTTAAGGTCATCCATGAAGAGCAAGTGGTTCATTTTTATTTATTATTATTATTATTATTATTGTGCCGTCTACGCTGGCTGGGTCATACCCACAGGATGGCTGATGGCCGCATTCCAAAAGATGCTCTTTACGACGAGCTCGCAACAGGGTCAAAAAGAAGAGGTCGACCTTACCTTCGCTTTAAGGATGTCTGCAAGCGTGATATGAAGGCCTGCAACATCAACACAAAGTCATGGGAAGCTTTTGCGGACAACAGAACTATGTGGAAACAAATTGTTTTACAAGGTCTGGAAAGTGGGGAGAAGGCAGTTCGTACTGCAAATGATGGAGCCAGAGCAAAAAGAGCAGCCAGACAGCAAGCTTGTACTACCTCACAGCAGCCCTTGGTCCTTGTTTGTCAGTTTTGCAGCAGAAGCTGCTCTTCCAGAATTGGTCTCTTTAGCCATTCAAGACGATGCTCCTCATCCAAATCACAGGGTGCTACTCCATAGTCTTATAGACTGAAGGATGCCACAACAATTATTGTGGATTCAGCACCGGCTTTTCCAAGAGTTGGATCCAGGTTATCTTATTGGGGGCCAGGCAACAGCAAGGTGCCTAAGGAAACCCAAGTTTTATCATGGCTTTCATCGCTCCAGAACCTTTCTCAGAGAGCAGTTCTTTGAATTCGTTATATAGAAGTGTTAGTGCCAATGCACTTTAACTTGCTTTCAAGCCTTTTTGGAACTGTTCCCAATGCCCCAATTACTACTGGAAGCACCTGGGTTCGGACACTCCACATTTTCTGAATCTCTCTTCCTAGGTCCTGCTATTTCTCTTAGACTTGCTTTTCCTCTTCCTTGGACTTTACAGCTGTGTCTTCTGGGACTGCTTTGTCTATTACTTGGCATGTCTGTTCTTGCTTGTTATCATTATCATTATCATTATCATTATCATTATCATTATCATTATCATTATCATTATCATTATCATTATTACCATTGCCATTATTGTTATTGTTATTATTATTACCATTATTGTTATTGATACTAGTTAGTACTCAGCTATTGCCCAAAGAAAAAGACTAGAAAGTTGGTTCCTCTCTCTCTTTCTCACAACCTAAATAATACTTTTTTTCTTGCAGAGGCTCACCAAGATTTTGGGACCCCCAAAAATGCTTGGGACCCAAATTTGGCCAGGACCCAGAATGAAAAAACCTAGTGCTATCCCTGGAATTTATGAAGGAAGCTGGGCTCCTGGGAGGCACACAGATAAACATTAAAGGTACAAGGTCCACTCCAAAACAAAACTAACCTTAAACCACAGAATACAATTTACACAATTAAATTTGTTTAATTTGTTTCACAGAAAGCATTCGTATTGGACAAAAATGAATATCAGAATCACTTGTAAAAACTTTTGTTTTCAAATTTCCCAACCACTGCCATCATTTATACCCTTTGGCGTCCAAATCGGCCAAATTGTCACGTGATCCAAAAATTGCCATGTGATTCGGCCAAATTGTCATGTGATCCAAAAAATAATGTCACATGATCCGAAAAATTGTTTCCTGTTGAATGCCATGACCACTAACGCACTTTACACAAACTACGTAACAACTTTTTTTTGTCATGTGAAAACTTCTTTCACGGATCAAGTAATAAGGTTTCTGCTGCCCGCATTTCAAAATTCTAACGGCAGATTTACCACTCTAGTGATTTTGATAGTAATTATAAATTAATACTATTATTATAACATTTGTGATGTGTTACGGTTGCCATTTTGTTGTCATACAAAAACTCTTTTCATCAGAACAATCGTAACAATCAATCATTCAAGATAGTAATTCTCTTTTCTTCTGTCTGGTAATTAAAAGTTTTTTTTGAGAAATTTTCAAAAACACTGATTGCCAAGATTAATCCCTTCACTTACAGTTGTTGTTCTTCTAGAGAAATTTAGGATCGATCCCTTTAAAAGTAAGAAACAACAGAGAATATTAAGATGATCATTTGACTAAACCAAGATGTATTCCTCACCTGGACCCTGATTATCAACCTCATCAGAATCTGAGGAGGATGAGTCGCTATCTTTTAAGACTGGATGCACACTACGAAAGTTATCAAACGAAACTGAAACTGAAAAAGACAGCAAAAGAGAATGGTGGCCAAGTCAACACAAGTATAATTTTAATACAAACCAACCATAAAAATTCACATGAAACAGCAAAAAGTGTTGTTGGCAATGTATACTGTAAAACGTGTATTTCTGCCTTGAGGCTTTCAATAATAGTATTATTGGGAGTGTGTGTCACTTCTCCGATCTGTGAAAAACATATTAAAGTCTAACAATGAAGAAAAAAGCCTCTTCACGTGTGCATGCAAATTATAAGACCTCCAAAAGGATTGAGCTTTTGATTGGAAGGAACTTATCAACCCTCTGAAATAAACAAAAGAAATGTAAACTTCTACGAACTTGGCAACTTTTATTATAATAATAAAATTAATATTATTATTTTAAAAAGAGTCATATCTGTACCTTTACTTTCTCCATTGATTCTTTTTTCCATGGAATCAATTGAATGATCATATTCTTTATCATACTCAAACTGAATCAGCTGTGCTAACAAGTAATCATTTTCCGTGTCTGGACTCGTTCCAGCTGAGCATAAAACAAATCAGTTCATTGTTAGAATTTTCTTAAGCAATTGACTCCTCAGGCAAACAATGGATGCCCTGAGTAAAACTGTCTGGCGTTAGACAGTCTGAGAGTAAAATCTCTTAAATCTCACCCCCAGGGTTCAATGGGTGAAAAGAAACACTGAACTACAAAGTACCCCTATGACAAATAATTTCTCTGATTATCATTTGCATTAGGAGGGTGTCCGAAAGATATAGATGTTGACATTAACAAGTACCGGTGATCTGAAATGCAGCTAAATAATATTTAGGCAAAGTTGGAGTCGAACAAACATGTTCTGCGACCTTTACCATTTGCATACATGACCTGTGGGGTGGCCTTCAGGGGTTTCAAGGGGGCTTTGTGGCTTCTCACTTTCATGTGCCATTCATTCAGCTGATCTTTGCCCCTTATTTATTGCTGCCTTTTCAAGCGAATCCCTGCAGATTCTTGCACCCTCCACTCCCTCCCTCTTGGTATGCCGGTAAGAACATGTATGTGGTCTGATAATTGGTTTCCACTGAATCCTGTCAGTTTGACAGTGCCGGTTGGTGGCCACTCTTGGGGGACGGTTCCCAATTCCAGGGTTGCCATGAAATCCTCCTCTCTGCACATTTGCAACTTGCAATGCACTAAGCTTTAACCCTTTAACACCCAAACCAGCCTTAAATGGCCAGTCTAACGCCAGACGATTTTCCTTGTCAATGGGAACCCCATTGAGTTTTAAACAGAGTATTCTGCCATTTAATGCCTATCAAATGGTAAAGCTTTAACACACTCGTCCAGGGCTTCACTCCCCTGGGTTAAGCGCCCAGGTATTCTCTGTCACTTCTACAAAGAGTGATCTGAAGAGTTTGAACCAATGATCACAACAACTGGTGATCATGTTAAGTGCTATATTCCGTCTTGTATCAAAAGTTAAGTGTTATCACCCAACGAAAACTAGCAGTATGCAGTTGAAACAAACAATACTCAAATGCCAGCAATTATAATAAACACCAATAAAATACCAGTGAGCTTTTGAGCAAAAATAATTAATGATATTGTCACACATGAAAATAATGTACAAGTTATCTTCACATGTGAAAAAGATCACCGTTGCTATGGTTACATAAAAAATTGCATCATTGTTCTACTTCCGGACTACAAAAAACACTCGAAGTGAAATAGTTTGGGATTTCATTTGGTGTCTACAAACAGAACATTACATAGCCGCTTGGAGATACATGTATGAAATTCCTCTTCCTGAGTGAGTGCAGGGAATGATTGAAATAATTATTAATAATTTTAAACACTGGAAATGAAACTTTGTATCTCCTTGCAGCCACGTAATATTCTCTACAGGACGTTTTCAACCAACCTCTAGGCCAACAACAATAACAAAAGAGAAATGTACGACTTCTGGTGGACGAACAAAAGAAGCTAATGAGAGATCTTTTGTTTTCTTCCACCAACACGGTGGCAATGATGTCACATGAAAACCCTCTATGTACTCCACAATGAATAACAACAACCTATACGTATTTTATAGCATTTATTTCAACAATAAGAAAGTAAATTAAAATACCATAGGAAACGTACCCACAAAAAAAGAAAACAATGCATTCACAGTAATAAATACCTTCAAATGTTTCTTGTGAAGAAGCAGCGCTCGACTGCAAATGATACCCGGCCAAATAATCTTCTTGAGCTTGCAGTTCTTTGGCTACCTCTTCATCCATAACAGCGGCGAGCGAACAAGGAACAACACTGGGAGTTTTACCCCAAGGATTCGAACGTTTTGTAGATGCAGCGGAAATAGTGTCATTTACAACGATATTTTCGGATATTTCCATTATTAAAGTATTTTTTCTTTACAATTTTGACAAATAAAGTTATATACTAATAAGTTTCAAAAATACGGCGTTTGTAAAATAAGATAAGATTTCTGGTTTACGAATGTCAAAAACTTCGATTAAATACACCTACCAAACAGTTAAGTGGTTGTATATAAGAAATATAGGAGTAGGTATTGTTACTTCGACAAGAACATAGATTGAAAAGCCAAAAAGTACGGAAACCGAATAAAAATAAAAATTTTATCAAGAGTTACAACATGTGATGCAATGTCTTGCGCATGCGTATATTCCGTTTTTTTCATTGTCCCCAGCCTGTCCCCAACTTTTGATAACAAGGGGGGCAAGCTTTCGTGACATCGCGATCGACCATTGTGCTGTTCGTGACTTGTGATGTACCGAAAAAATCGCGATTTGAGTGAATTTAGCAGAACGCAAACTTGATTGAGCGGCGTAAATACACTTTAATACATTGAAGAAAATGAATCGTTAATTAAACTGAAGCGACCGTAACTGCCCGGGGGGGGGTACTACGCTGAGCCAGAATCGGTAAATACAGTATTAGTAAAAATTTGTCTACTCCAAAAAGAACCAATCTTCTTTCTGTGGTATTAAAAATGGTATCAAAAATGAATGCGTGAAACGTGGACTGGCCTTGGTGAAAGCTTTGAGATGAAGATCTGCAGAGTGGTTAAGGGCAGTAAAGGATGGGACCAGTCAACCCAAGGCATTCTCCAGTCATGATACAAACAGAGACAGAACAATTTATGCCCAAGAGGTCCAAGGGGAGGAAGAGCAACAAGAAGAAATACAGCTGTTTCTTTATTAGTTTTTTCTTTTTGGCACCCGATGCTCAGTTGGTTGAGCATCGGGCTGTCATGCGGGAGGTCGTGAGTTCGACTCCGGCCGGACCAACACTCAGGGTCTTAAAATAACTGAGGAGAAAGTGCTACCTTTGTAATTACATCCGCAAATGGTTAAGACTTTCAAGTCTTCTCGGATAAGGACTATAAATCGTAGGCCCCGTCTCACAACCTTTCAATGCTCACAACCCAGTGGGACGTAAAAGAACCCACACCCTATTCGTAAAGAGTAGGGCACGGAGCTCCCGGTGTTGTGGTCAGGACTCATTTCATTCATTCATGTGCTGGGTGAGATCGCTAATGGACTGATAGCGGCTGCCAGCGGCGCCTATATATGCTGATGTCCGATCTCACCCATAGATCCCTTGCTTGTAAAGCGCATTTGAATATATTAATAGAAAATGCGCTATATAAATTCACTACCATTACTACCATTACCTCTGTTGTAACGTAATGGTTAGACGTCTAATAATAGTACACAGGAAAAAATAACAGATTCCCATTTTTGGTTATTTTAGGGTATTTAAAGAATACCAACAAAAATCCCAAATTTGGAAGAGTGAGACAAGTCCCAATCAGTGAACTTTGTTGGGAATTCCCTGGTTGGGACTTGTCTCACTTTGCCAAACGGCGTGAAATCACCAAATTTGAGGTTTTGACGACAACGCGAGCGCACAAATGCATATCTTTGATTCTACATTTTACTCTAAAATCGCTCGTATCAATTTATTTTTTTGGATACTTCGCCCACATTGTACGGCGACGCGAACGAGATGGCCTGACCGCGAGAAACTTACGATAGTGCAAAGTTATATTTTGAGGTAACGTTTTCGCTGACGTCGCGGTCGAAGATTGTAAAGTCCGTAGGGCCCGTTTCTCGAAAGTCCCGAAAAGCCATTTGTGAAACTGCCAACAGCTTGTTTTGGAAAGCCGATCTTTTAACATTTTTTAAGCCAACTAAAAGAAACATGTCTGTGGAGTTTGGTGACTTAAATCCTCTCCGTTCTTGAGATACAGAGGAAAATGTGACACCCGAAAATGGCCCGTAAAGTTTCGTGACTTTCGAGAAACGGGCTCCACGTCCCTAATAACTGCCAGCTACGCAGGCTAAGGAATATAGGAATGTTGTTCGCTCCTATTAAGGGGAGTGGCTCTTAACTACCAATCCGTTGCTCTAGACCCTTCAAATAGTCATTTCTCGAATTCCTTTAACTCTTCAGTTATCCTTTTTTGCCAAATGTGTTCTATCTAACATACCTTTGTATGATTCGACTCACAACCATATTTGGTCAATCACGTGACCAAAACAGAAAATGCCTAAAAAGTCAGTGAGTTAACTATGTTGTTCTCCTTTTTTTAACGCAACAGTATGAGAACGTTCTAACACAAAATCTGTAGCATGGATTTTAAAAGAAATTATTTCACAAAACATTATGACGTCATAAGCTCCTTCTTTGACACACTTCTCAAAATATCAGTTCCATTTTCTTTCCAAGTAGAAATTTCTTGCTACAGTTTACGAAAAGAGATGGGACGGTTCCCATCCGTTTAAAAAACCGCTTCTTCCTTTCGTTCCTGGGGACTTTTACCCGTTTTTCACTAAAACGCACGTCAGAGGACTGGGACTAGTTGCGCATGCGCCTTCTGATTGAAGTGTTGACAGATTTCCATTGAAAAACTTCCTTCATAGAACCACCCATGCTACCTTTTTGTAAGGGTCTTTTACTAAAAGCTTCCTTAGCAACCATTATCTTTCTGTGGTTAAGTGCCACCCCCCTTAATGGACTCCTGGTACAGTGTAATTTGTCAAGACCCCAGAAAAGAAGAAAATCCTCATTGGTTATTGAATATTTCCTCACACGTAAATTTACGGAAACTGGTCTCTTATAATTTTTTAACTTCACTTCAGTCAAAATTGCAAAGCTTCAGAAGAAGGTAAGGTCAGGTAAATCAAATTAATGATGAAATGATATATGAAATGAATCATATGTGAACTGCGGATATGAAATCAAGTGAAGCTATAATCCTCGCAGTTATGAACGCAATTATTGCAATTGTGTAGAGACAGGGGCACCCAACGAGAATATAGTTCAAATCCACTTAAACATAACATTGTTAAACGTTTTTTGGTATTTAACGGTAGATATGGGCATATTTTTATCCCCTAAACATTTTTCATCTGTTCGGATTTCCTAGCTGAAAGTCTAGTGATCCGAAAATTATAGGGATCAAAACTTACCTTTTCGAAAATTTCAGCCAGAAAAAAGGCTCCCGAAAATTCTAGGTGACCTTTTTAGGGTAAAAATCCGTTAAAAATAAGCAATTATACCAGTTTTTAGATGTTCGAAAATCCTAGGACAAGTAGGCAAGCAAGAAATTTTACAGCAAATGTTCCGAAAATTCTAGATCTCAAAGCGTCATCCGAACAGATATTTACCGAAAATTGACGTTGGGTGCCCCTGTAGAGAAGCCTGAAAAATTCCGGTGCGATGCTCTAACCAACTGTGCTATGAAGCCACTGACGTGGGACGTTGGTCATTGGGGGTTAGGGTTTAGGGGGTTTAGGGTTAGGTTCAAACCCTGGTTGAAGTCCTGAATTTTTCAGGATTCTCTACGCAATTGCAATAATTGCGTTCATAACTGCAAGGATTATATCTTCACTTGATTTCATATCCACAGTTCACATATGATTCATTTCATATATCCTTTCATCATTGATTCATTCCTCACGGGAACATTAGAACACACAAATGACCACATCCCAACGTCAGTGGCTTCATAGCTCAGTTGGTTAGAGTGTCTCACCGGAATTGCGAGGTCACGGGTTCAAACCCCGTTGAAGTCCTGAATTTTTAAGGCTTCTCTACGCAATTGCAATAATTGCGTTCATAACTACGAGGATTATAGCTTGACTTGATTAACTCAAATTGGTTACACTGATCATGAATTCCATGATAAGAAAGATATTTGGGGAAGCGTACCCTGGGTACAGAGTTTTTTTTTTCCTTTAGCGTGATCTCTGAGGCCCTATTAGGGGTTATCGGGATACGGGATATTTGGGTAAAAAATTATAGGGATACGGGATATTTGGGCGGAAAATTAAAGGGATACGGGATATTTTAAAAAGATTCTGGGATATCGATCTATGAGCGGCGAAGCCGGGATACTGAGCGAAAGAAAAATGAAACCTCTGTAGGGTTCTGGTTCTCACCAGTTCTTACTCTCTCTTGAGGGGCGGTTACTTCTTCCTTGGCAATGTTCCGTCATTTCTTACTGGTCTGCGGTCGTTGTCGCATCTACATGTCATGCTCCGAACCTCGGGTACGATCCAAAACGTTTCCAACATGTGGTGATCGTGGAACATGTCGAAGTAATGCAGAAAAACCAGTATTTAGATTTTTAAATACTTAAGCTATCCCTTCCAAGGATTGATGGAGACTTTGTGCGGACTATGTGGGGCTAAAGGCTTGAAAAGACAGCTGATCTTGTTCCAGCTGAATTTGGAAGAAGCCATCTTGATGTGTGAAAACAAGGAGGTCTGTACATTAATTAGGTTGAATTATAATATATTTTGTTTTATATCTTTCTTGTGCAAGTTTTTTTTTACAAAAATTTTGAAACTCCTAAATAGCAGATCATTTTGGTGTTTTTTGCAGTGTGTTTATCCGCTTGGAGTTACTGAAAATTCGAAGTTAATTGTTCGTCGACAAGTTTCTGAGATGTCACCTCAAGGCCGACGAAAACGCAAGAAGAAGAAGAAGCAAAAACAGAGAGAAGAAGTGGTAAGTTGACTGTTATTTCAGCTCTCTCACGTTTGCATATTCGAACCTGAAGGTTGGCAGTTCCAGTCGTGTGCAATAGTTGTATGACGATTAAAACACGTGAAAACGTCTGTGAATTCGTTGTCAGTATCAGTAATATTCATTGTAAACCCTTAATAATATGTCATTGTCCTTACAGGCTGCATTTTTAACCTTCTTGGGTTTAATTGTGGCTCTCAGATACTATTTGCACCATCATTGGGTAATTTAGCGGGCTGTATATTAATACAGTGTGGCCCAGCTGTATTCCTTGCTAGTAGCATGTTCATGCAACATTTTCTTGCAAGTGTTTCATGTTGTTTATGTAAGTAAACTTGTGAAACTGTTTGAAATTTGCAAGCAATTACCTCAAAAGAGCGCAATTTTTTTGTTTCGGATTTTGGCACATCTGTCATTTGTGACAGTTGAACATTACCCTTTACTTCAACTACTTTCCTTTCCCACATGCCTGATTACAGTGCCGCTCAGAGATAAACGAACCACCAAACGTGTTTCAAACTAATCTTCAACTAGTTTGGGTTTGACTTTCCATGTGTTTGCGTTCAATGCAAATGCAAACACGTTTGACCAGAGTCGTTAACTTTTCGAAGCATTTGCACCACAGAAGGTTCAATGATGCATTCAAAAAGTAATGTCACAAAATAAAACACAGTTTTGTCGTCTGACTGTGCAAAGTTTGGCTTTTGGCCTATTAAACACCAAAGGTGAATGTTTTCGGATTTTTGCACGTTGCATAGCCATGTCATGTAAACTAAAGTTACAAGATAACTTGTGAAGGGACCAGAAACACTTCAATGACAAGCGTAATGAAAATCCATAATTTAATGCGCCAGCAAGCAGTTGTAAACATGCGATTGCCAGACATCTGTCAATGGCTTTTCAATTGTCTTGCAAATTTTAACTACATGAACCCAAAGCACTGGGGACAATGATTTTGTCGACATTTGGGGCGGTCTTGTGCTTAAAAAATAAAAACATTTGAGATATACAGGAACGAAAATACATGTTACGCTGTTTCAACACGAAGGTGTGAAAATTTGATGTGACAAGCTGACTTAATTTTACTTTCCGTTTGAAAACGACCGAATTAAATGATTCAGTTTAAATCATTGAACTCTCCAATTAAACCCACAACTCTTCCCCATCCCACGTTACGAAGGATTAATCACATGTGAAATCATGCGGCACCTTCCGAGAGCTTGATCACAAACAGTTTGCGTAAATGGAAACACCTTTTACGTTCATCCCCGACCAATCGCTGATTATCACCTATGATCGTGAACAAGACGCAAGAGATAGAAAATTTTCTGTCGTTACGTCTAGTTGGCAACGAGTAGCAATGCAAAAGCGAGAAAACAACAATATGGAAACAAAGTCGTAAACTGTTTCTGATTGTTTGCAATCAATCAACGATATTTTTGTGCATGTTATACATTTTGACGATTTAGAAGCAAGTATAAGTAATGAAAATGGCGTCCGAGTATGATTGTGGTGATGAGGATACTCCTCAAAACAGTGTGAATTTAATGAATATCTTAAGGGAATACCCCGCCAAATATACCTTTAGTAAAGTTTTTGATCACAAAGAGCCAGCTGCAGCCCGTTGCTTCTCCTCAAATGTATCGGACCCAGAATCGGTGACGTCTCTTGACACTTCCTTTCTGCCTTCTTCTTCGCAACAATTCCAACATAAGGAGAAGTTGACCATGACGCAAAAACTAATTCTGCTTTTATTTTTGGGCACTTTTCTTACGATGTCACGAGATCAAGTTTCGCAAAGCAATCATGCATATGGAAAACAGGATCGCAAACACAAACGCAAAAAGTGACTATGTTTGGAATAGAGCCAGCGCAACTGTTTGCCACGTTGTTAAGTGTATATGGAAAGAGGTCACGTACTAGTTTAGAAATTGAATCCAAATAATAATAATAATTTATTTCAAATCAAAAAAAAGAAAGAGATAATATAGAGCAACTTATCTCGTTTACTAGGAATGGTGAATCTCGCATTAAAAGAGAGAAAAGTTTAACTTGCTTGCGAGCACTGTGGCCGCTGAATATTAATTGACTCAGAAAACCATTCAATCATAAAATGCTCGGATTGCTGTTTGAAAGTATTGAAAAGAAAATCTTATACATGTATGAGGGCAAGTCTGTCCTTTTGAATTTCCTTTATATCTAATTTAAGATATTATTTTCCCAATTTATGCTGGGTAGAATGGCGCTTTCAGGTTAAAATTTCAATCGCAAATAGCTCTAATAAAAAAAACAGCCTTTCCACAGACTTCCAAACGAGCAGTTTAGTTTTATGTACGGTTTATTTCTTACTTTACTTTATTCCGTGTTTTCCACACTCCAGTGCATTTGTGGGTTGCAAAGTTTTGGCAATGGTTCTGTGAGAATTGGCCTCAAGGCCATGAAAACTTTGCCTTCGTGAGAAAAATACGGGAAGCAGAACACTCCAGCATAATTATTTGCAAGGATGGATATGAGAATATGAGAAGATTTACTAAAAGCGCGAGTTGTGTTTGGAAATGTGAAATTTTTTTGTGATAGTTTTAACAAATGCATTAATGAAATTGCGCATGATGAGACTGGCTAGTGCAAATTTAGATTTCGCTAGTGAAATCAGACCTGATACTAGCCACTAGGCTAGTAAGCTAAAAAGTTAGTCTTGAGCCCTGAAAACAGTGAATGTGAATAAAGCTGCCAGCATTCTTTGAGGAATCAGCTCATAGATGCTGTTCACCTGCTGCCAACTAAGTGGCTTCTTAGTTTGCTTGGGAGAGCATTACATTGGCATTGCAGCTGTCATGGGTTGAAATCCTGTGGAAGCTACCTGAATTTTTTAGGTGACTTTAAGGGACAATTGCTTGAGGTGTCCAGTGAAGTGGAAGGTTGACCTCTACCTTCCATAAATGTTGTTTCATTAAAAGATTTGTTTCCTATAACATTCCAAGTTCTTGGCCTTTTTCATTTAACAATTTCGAATGTATTTTCTTGTTAGGTGATAGTGTAAATGGTACGAGAAGCGAAATGAAAAACAGAGTATCATACCAAGCATCTTAATTCCTCCGTTCATGCATAACCACAATTCCTTCTGGCTTTGACCACAATCCCTTGCGTTTAAAAGAAAAATGTGTTCTTCTCACGATTAGAGAGCTGCCTTGTTCGTTCGCTTCAGGTTCACTCGCTGCGGCAGCAATAAATAGTATTTCCTTTCCTGAACGAAATCTCCGAGTCTTTAAATTTAATATTTTGTTAAATAGAAAGTGCCAAACATATCTCATGATATCTATCATATTTTCTTCCAGGTACCTAAGCTTGTGGACAGCGCAAGGGAAATGAGATTTCTGGAGATATATCTTCATTGGCAAAATGTGGATGCACTGTGCTGGCTGCATTCTGCAATGTCTCTAGTTGTACATAATGTTACACTGGTAACTAGTACTTTTTCTATTTCACAAGATGTTAACTCGCTGTTAAAAACAGTCCTGGAACTGTTCAACAAGGCTCAAGATTTATCTTCAGCTTCCAGAGAGCAAGCTGCCAAAGTTTTACAGGAAGCAAGGGAGAAAGTCTGGAACTATTTACAACCCTTATTAAAGTGCAAATATGGTGTCCAAGACAGTCCAGTTGATGCACTGCTTCTTCTTTTGCGGCAAAATGGCTTGTTGTCGGAGAAAACGCTGCAGATCTATCATTGGGAATTCAGTTGTAAAGCCTGTGGGTATCAGCAAATTAACAAGTAAGGCTAAGATGTTCTTATTGGTAGACAGTTTCTTTTTTTGTCATCAGTATCCAAAATATGGGGATCTTTCCTGATTTCTTTGGTTACATCTCATGAAACTTAAAATTCACCCAACATACTTAAAGACATCACAGTTGGGAAGAGTACTTTTCTTGTGCAGCTCTGATTTCTCACCCCAGCTTTATGTGTGATATCATCAAAGCATGACTGCCAATGAATACAAACTGGCAATAAAAGGTATAGCTACAACAGGGGCAGAATTCTTAAAACAAAAAGGTAGTTTTAAGGTAGTAACAAGCAGAGAGGATCCCTAGCAGCATAATGGCTGACTTTCATTTTCTCAGACTTCTTCCTGCTTCTATGCTCAACTATGTGAAAACATCAATGGCCACTTTCATGTTAATTATTTGATAATTTTTTTTTGTTGGTTGTGTTTTTTTTTCAGAGGCAGCAAGCACCTTGTGACATTTCCAAATGTGGAAGAAGGCTTCACTTTACAGGATCCTGTATTTGAGCGGCCTTGTTTTAAATGTGGTGCTCCCAAGCAGAAAAGCAAACTCGTTTATGAGAAGTAAGAGCCCTGGTTTTCTTTGGTTTTTTTGTTTTCATTTTTCCTTTCATGTCTGCGATAAAGAGAGCTTGCTGAGATGTTGTACAAATTGGAAAAAAGCAATGATTCATATGCAAAACAGACTTTTATTTGGTGTCAACACAAAGCATGTTTTCAATTTTTCGTGTGTTTTGAAACATGGCTTGCCTTTTGTCCCCTTTGCATCCTCTGCACAGCTTTGTTTCCCAGAAGAAAAAAAAGTAAAAACCAATGCATGCAAACTATTGATGTGCTGCTTCTTAACATTTTGCCGAAGGGCATTAATTTTAACACAGCTGCTTACTGTATGTCCTGAATTTAGGGATGATTGTTTTACTATTTTTTTATGTTCCAATAACACACCCTTTCTGATATTTTTCTAGTTTGATCCAGGTTTGTGCTGTTCTTTAAGGAATGCATTTGCTCTGTAAGACCATTGGAACTTTAAACATCATGGATTTCGTATAGTCCCCAAACATAATACCAGTTCCTTTACTTGATAAGCTAATTTGTAGAATTGAATCTGCAATAAAAATGCATAAAATTAATTATGGAAGGAGCAGTAACAAGCTAGCTGTTACATTTGTGTAACAGTTCATAATGTGCTATGTAGGATCAAGTTTGCAAACAACAGCTGGGAAAAAATAATTATTTTTTGGTACATTGTGGTTTTGATGCACAAAGGAAGTCCTCACTCTAATTGCCAGCAGCTTGTTACTTTCACTCTTCAGTTGGCCTGCTAGATGCATTTTCACTGAAAAAAAAAAAAAAAGGACTAGTACATGTGTATTTCACAAATTCTCTGGGGGTTAAGCAGTAGGCCATGGTAGTATGATTTTGAGGAATAGGTAGAATTGGCAAGGGAAAATGGAATATTGTTTATTGAACAAAGGCAAATTACAACACAAGTGTATGTACAGTTGGTTAAATTCTGTTTGTCTTCCATATGTAGTTTCTGTTTATGACATTCCAGAATACAATTAAAAATTGAAGCGCAGCCAGGATTAGGCATATTAAAATACAATAAAAAACGTTCTCTGGCTAAAAATTTTCAAAAAGAATATAAGCTTTCGGCTGCTTGTTGTGATTGGTGTTATATAGGTGAAACTGGCCGTTGCTTTGAAACCCGCAAGAAAGAACACGTTAGGAATGTAAAAACATGTGCTAATGGGTCAAACATTGCGAAACATGCGTGGTATTTCGGGCATCGCATTGATTTCAACCATTCTCGAGTTATAGACAAAGGCTCTTTTCGTGTTAGGAAAACTCTAGAGGCCTGGCACACCTCTTCTACCAAGCATGCTGACAATAACTTTAAGCCGATTCCTAATCAGTATAAAATTCTTTTTAAACAATAGCCACCATTTTTCATACCTTTACTCTGTTCTTTTTATCATTTTTATCTCGCCTTTTCTGTATATATTTCACTAATTTACATTCAACGTTTTATCCGTGGAAGGCTGTAGATCGACAGCCGAAAGCTTATATTCTTTTTGAAAATTTTTAGCCAGAGAACGTTTTTTATTGTATTTTAATTCCAGAATACAGTATCACAGTTTATAAGTTAAGAAGGCATTACCAGAAAAGGAGAGAGAAAGTATCGGTGAAGGCAACATTAAGCGTGTTTGCCTCTTTAATTTGGTGTCTTCTAAGAAACAGGAAAAATTTGTAACAGCCAGACAGGCATCACGTTGGAATAAAGCTTAGTCAAACAGTGGTTTCAGTAAGTACTGACAGCTGACGAAAAGTTTTGGCTACTTAACTGAAAGAAGTCTGCTACTTTCATTGTAAATTTAAGTAATCAAGGACCGATTCTTTCAAACCTACAGTCATGAGAGTAAAATTAAAATTCATTTTGACAATGACAACAGTGGATTACTCTACTCAAATTAGCGACCAATGTCAAATTTTGTTGAAACAGCTGGTTAAGTGGCTTCCTTGGTGAAAACAATACAGGCTTGGCAATGGCATTTAAGATGTTTATTTCAGTTTTTCTGAAGGCTGTTATTGGTTATAGCGGGGAGAATAGCTGGCTAGTCTTTAGAGCAGCTGTTTTCTTTGATTTTCTTTTTTGCATTTATTTTATTTTATGTTAAATAATCCATTTCATTCTCACCATGCCCTGCAAACTCTAAAAATACTTCCAGTGTACTAGTAAGTTGTTTCTTAGTAAGGAAATTACAGTCTTGTGTATTTTGGGGTTTCTGTTAATACAAACACAATAATATCATCTCTCTTTCCTTAACCCTTTAAGCCCCGAGGGGTTCCCCATTGACGAGTAAAATCGTCTGGCGTTAGACAGAGTAAAATCTATAAGTGCCATTTGGCACTATCGGGGCTGAAAGGGTTAAACAGGGACATAGTTTTTTCACGCTGTTAGCTTAACCCTTTAAGCCCCGAGGGGTTCCCCATTGACGAGTAAAATCGTCTGACGTTAGACAGAGTAAAATCTATAAGTGCCATTTGGCACTATCTAGGCTGAAAGGGTTAAAGGGAACCTCCACTCTTACTATGGAATAAGTTTAAACCGAAGCAAATTATGTTTACAAACACATTTCTGCAAAATTTTTTTTAAAAAAAGTGTTTGTATGAGGGAAAGTGAATTTTAAAATCGCTTATTTTCACTTTCAAATTTCGTGGGCGTGGCCATCTTGAATAATTGTGACGTGTTACAGTTGCCCTATTGTTCTGACACAACTTCAAGATGGCAGCACCTGCAAAATTTGAAAACAAAAATAGGCGATTCTAAAACCTCTTTCTTTTGGATACAAACGCTTTCTCTGAAAATATTTTAGATTTACTTGACAGTAACAGTTATTTCCTGTGATTTAAAGTTATTTTTTTGTTGAAGTGGAGCTTCCCTTTAAAAAGCCATAACAGTGATGTGTCTGTAGGAATCAGGCCCTACTTTGCATTTTTGTAACATTTGCTTCAAAGTGTTATCCTTAACTTCTGTGATTTGTTCTTCACAGAATGCCAGAGTGTGTTCTTTTACATTTTGAGCAAGGTTTGCGATCACTTGAGGACCTCAGTTTCAAAGGGCAAAATGGCCACTACATCATCACGCAAATGGTCCAATACAAGAGAACCCCAGACCACTTCGTATGTTGGACAAAGGAGCCAAGAGGTACAGTACATGCACAGCTATTGGATTTAAGCTTTGCCTCTGTAATGTTCATCATTTTTCACTTGAAACAATGATATTTGGTTTTATTATGATTGACTGCCTACATGTATGTGAATATTCATTCAATTTTTCTTTTTTCCTTTTTCTGTTCTGGATGTTACTTTTACCAATTCATGCCTTGCGCATGTGGTACGAAATTTTTGCAATTTTTCCAGCAATCCACAACAAAAATTACTGCAAAAATTTACTCCAAAATTACGGTACTAAGAAACTGTAACTGTTTCTGTTCGATTAGCTCGTCTCTTTCGTCCAGAAACAAAACATTTAAAATTACGAGCAAAACTGTCACTATTAGAATACATGTAAAGAGAAGGTACCATGTACGATGAAATAAAGTGTACATAAAATGAAATTCCTGTTAGGGTTCTGAACGTGATACATTGGGAATATTTACAAGAAAGGATCTTCTCATGCTACTCCATTTTGGAGAGCATCTGAAATGCCGCATTTACTCAGGATAAACGAAAACGGGACTTTCTGACAATCACAAAAATTAAATCCCATCAAGAAAAAAACAATCTGAACTGATCGCAAAAATTGGTTCCCGCAAAACGCACAAAATAGCCAATCCACTGTCAAAATAAACTCCCACAAAAAATTTCGTGCCACACTGTATTTCAAGCCATAAACATTGTCAAAGCATTTAGGACTTGCAAGTCTTACCCATTTAAGGCCATGGGACGAACACAGGTACAGAAACAATTGTCGTTTTGGCCTCTTTCCATTGTACATGACTGTAATTGAATTCATTTTGTGCCCACAAATTACGGCGGTTTTTAGGAAGAAGTGGGGCACTTTTTTCACTTTTGGGATTTTTGTTCACATTTTTGAGGTTAAAGCCGAATTTTGAAGCAAATAATTCAAGAAAAGAATTAACAAATTGAAAGTGGTTCGGCGTTGTCTGTACTCTTCCCTGCTAGCAGAGATCTATTTTCTTTTGCCTTCGCTGGGTTGACGAGTACGGAAGAAGAGACCTGCCATGAGTCGAAACTCGCTCTGATCCAAGCACCGACAACACCTTGGACGGCACTCTTCAAACCGCATGCCCCATGATATTTTTGCGCTCACTGTGTCCCACGGATTCCTTCACAGTAAATCCGCTGTTGTTAAGTGAGTCCACACGACACGAAGTATGACGTAAGGATTTGGTCGCTAAGTAACCGCTGTGCATGCTCAACACGGTGGATTTCGACCCATGGCTGAGGTCTCTTCTCCCATACTCATCAACCCAGCGAACGCAAAAGAAAACAGACCTCTGCTAGCAGGGAGTCTGTACTCTTAATTGACAACGATATTCGTCATCACAGTGGTCAAAATGTCATGGACTCACGAGATGCAGCAGCAAATTAGCCAATCAGATTGCAAGATTACAAGCAGTTGTGGTAAAATGTGTGTTTGAAGTGTGGGTCATAGATGAATGAGAAAAGTGACCAATCCTTGCACTTAGCTGTATAATTTAAAGGGGCTAGGTCACGCTATTTTAGGTAATTTTCTTTAATTTTGTTAATTATGAGCTCTAAATGTCAAATTGGCAGAGCAAGAGTCTTCCATTTGCAAAATCACGGCCACATAACAACTGAGAATGGTTTTCCAGCTGTGTAAATGACATTTTGACATAGACTGATATAAATTTGAAAAAAGGTGGGCCGACGTTTTCCAACTTTACCCAAATTCAATCCATTTCAATCCTCTCCAGTTTTGTCCATCCATGTCCCTTCTCGGCTTCCCTGTGTTTTGTTAGAGTTCTTCTATAGTTTTGAACAGTTATTTTGGTATTTTAGTTAATTCTATGACCATTCGATCAGTGTTGAAATTGCCCTAAAATTGCGTGACCTAGCCCCTTTAAGCAATTGTCTCTTTTAGACACCTGAAAAGATCCAAGTGGCTCCAACAGGAATCGAGTCCTTCACAGAAACAAACGAACCCAACAAATTGACCTGCTCCCAACGGTGTAGCTTCTGAGCTCAGTTGGAAGAGTATTGCAGAGGTCATGGGTTCGAATCCAGTTGGAGCCACCTGAATTTTTCAGTTGTCTCTAAGAGACAATAATATTGCTTAATTAAATTAACATAGTTCAGTTATTTGCGAGGATCAATTCTCTCCTTCGGAAATCATACATGTATAGTCAGCATTGGGAAATATGAATAAAATTCAGTGAGCAAAAGGATTTAGTTATATTCAGTATTTTGTTTCTTTACTGATCAGGCAACAGGTGGATGGAAATAGATGATGTGAAATTGCCTCTCTGTCACTGGACTTCATCATTTCCCAGTATCCCTCCCTCAGAAGTACACATAGCAGTCTGGGAGAAAGTGTCACATGACCGTGTGTCACAGTTTCCGACCATGAAGGGCTCCAACACAAGAGAACCAAAGAAAACTCTTCCAAATTCAAGAGAGGGTCGTTCTGCTGTAGAGAATTCTTCAAGGCCACATTCTGATATTGACTGCGATGTAACTTTTGCTCAAGCAGGTGACAGAGAGAAAGCGCTCCTTTCACCAACTTTAAGTTCTTCCGGTTCATTACTTCCAGGTACAGCGAGAAACAATCAAAAATCACACAATGCACAATTCAAGTTGCAGGCTGGGAGCTTTGAACCATACATCCCAAGGAAAAAGAGACTTCTTAATGCTAGCTCATCGCATTCACCTGTTTGTTCAAAGCAAAATCCAGGTTCAAGTCCTTTGCAACCGTTTTTAACATGGCAGGATATAAAAGAACAATCTGAGAAGTTAAGTGGTGATGATTTGCAAAGCGACAGCGGTTACTCAAGTCCACCCTCTGTTAGTTCATGCAGCAGTCCGCTGTCAATTCAATCGAGCAGTGGGACCACATTGTCGGACTGTGTGGAAGATATGCATGTTTCTAATGATCTTGAAAAGCAAGATGCAAATAAAGAAACTGTTAATGCTGTCGAGGACAAGTTTCTTCAGGTCAGTGATCAGTTTGCACCGGGAGTTTCATTGTCATGCAAAGCGAAATCACGCGTTCTATCAGACAAAACACTTCCTGAAGCATCCTTGAGTGGTTCTTGCAATTCGATTGAACTGGCCAATAAACTTGAAGAGTTGCTTCCTGATTGTTTATTGGGGAATTCAAAGGAGTTTTCACGTGGCGACAGCTCAGTGCTGCATATGGCAGACTTTGAGAAACTCTCTGAGGAACAAGATCAATTCATTCGTGATTTGTTAGCTGTCTGACCGTAAAAATGTTGTGAATTAGTTTACATTTTGTATATTGAGTTTGTACTGCCTGGTAAATCGTTATTAGATTAACAACACCAACTTTCTGGTATTTGTGTTGCGTGTTTTTATATTCTTGTATATTATTTGGAAGTGCTCGTCTTCATGGCTCTTCACCATTTCTGAGTTTGTTTCAGTTTCTCTGTAGAATTTTCTTGGGGAGGACTTCACGCTTGAACACAGTTCGAAAGATATTAGGACAACGGCTACGAGAGCGTCGACTAAAAATAATATTTCCTGTCATTGTAATAATTTTTCGAATACTCCAAGTCGCTCGGCATGGAAAGTGTGAGTTATTTCACGTCGTTGTCAAGACGAAAATGGCAAAGAAATGTATCAAAATGAAAAACGCACGTGCAGAACTATTGTTTCTGCTAATTAAACCTATTGTTTTTTGGCGTTCGCGTACATGTAGCCGTCATCGTCCTTGCTTAAGGTGAACTGATTTCGTTGTGATTTTGCCGCAGGTGCTGTACCATTTTGTACTGTAGTCATGCTGTACTTCCCCACTCGTGACTTGATTCCACTTACAGTGTACAGTACATTCCCGTAAAGCGAGACGCGATTCGCATCGAGCGCGATGTTGAAAATCTGCAAGCATTCTTGGTCTTCACGTGACGTCAGAAAATTTGTTAATTGTAAAGGCAACAAACTTGATGGTGTAAACCTGGCTTTAGTCGATTTCAACCTGACGTCAGAGTTCTTTTCGAGACCTATCGAATCCCTACCCAACGGCATCTGCTGCGAACCGGGTGCCTTGAAGACGCTTTCGACTACGGCATGACTATTCCGGGAGTGGGGAGGGTGAAGGGTACCATAGCTGAAACAACCCAAACCTTTACAAACATGCTAACCTTAGGACTACACAGTGTTTAGGCCTAAGGTTAGAATTTTTGTAAAAGTTTGGGTTGTGTTAGCTTCAGTACACTTCACCCTCTACCCTCACCTCTACCCCCCACCCCCGGAATAGCTGTACTTGTTATTAAGCGAGTACATAAACCTTATTCATAAATGGCGGTCAATTTATAATTCTTTTGTCCAAGTGCAAATTAGCCTACCAAGCCTCGATACCATACAGTGAATTGAAAAGAATTCTTGCTCTAAAATGAGGCTTGGTAGGCTAATTTGCACGTGGACAAAAGAATTATAAGTGTGACCGCCATTTATGAATAACGTCTATAAATCTTTGTTTCTATAGCTGTTTTTTTTCCCTCAACAGCGTGCGTTCTCATTGGTTACTTCGAGGTTATATGACGTTAACAATAAAACTGTTTCCCGCCAAAAGTCTCTGAGCGGGCAACAGTGCAAATCTATGCCGTCAGAGGGTAACAGTGCACTGTTACCCGCGAATGTTGACCGACGACCGCCGTTGCTGTTGCCGTTGCACCTTTTTCTTTATAATTCTTTTGTCGAAGTGCAAATTAGCCTACCAAGCCTCGATACCATACAGTGAATTGAAAAGAATTCTTGCTCTAAAATGAGGCTTGGTAGGCTAATTTGCACGTGGACAAAAGAATTATAAATGTGACCGCCATTTATGAATAACGTCTATAAATCTTTGTTTCTATTGCTGTTTTTTTCCCTCAACAGCGTGCGCTCTCATTGGTTACTTCGAAGTCATATGACGTTAACAATAAAACTGTTTCCCGCCAAAAGTCTCTGAGCGGGCAACAGTGCAAATCTATGCCGTCAGAGGGTAACAGTGCACTGTTACCCGCGAATGTTGACCGACGACCGCCGTTCCTGTTGCCATTGCACCTTTTTCTTTTTGTGCTATATAACAAATCAGTTAATGACTGGTCCCTCAGGAAACATTCATTTTGTTTCCCTCGGCTAATCTCTCTTGGGACCAGTCATGAAGTGTTTAATGTTCCAAAAGATCGCTTTCGTTTTAGCCGCCATTTTGTATATTTTGACAGCAATGAGCATGAGCGTGATACTGGGAACTAATCTCATTAATATTCCTCGCCACGTTTTCCCTTCCGTCTGTTTACACGAACATATTTCATCCTTGACAAGGAAAAGTTTTCCTTATCATGGATGAAATACGTTATAATATTGTCAATTTTACCCTATCACCCTAGAGTAAGATTTACCCAAAATGGTCTTGTCGTAATTAGAGTCAGAAAATTGTCTATTTTTAAACCGCGAAATAAACTCTAGACCATGGAGGGAGAACATGAAAACTACCGGGGAGAACAATCGCGATTTACCAATTCCTAGTGTTTGAAACAGAAAGGAATATATATGAAATATTGTTCGGTTTAAGTGCATTTTTATCATTATCTACCTGTTGTTTCTATTTTGCGTGAGTGAATGTTTGTTTCCGTGACACATAAGGTTAATGTGGTTGGAGTAACTTTAGAATCGCAGTGAAATATTGATGAAGGTAAATGGAGGGTGTACAAAAATATTCATGAAGTATTGTGAAACTGTGTACGGTTACAGACAACAAGATCTTCTGGAATGATTATGAAATCCATTTGCTACCAAGAAGATATTATAAAACGAGCGAAACTGTTGCACACGTAGAGAATATCTAAATTCGATCCGTTGTAAGGGTATGCAGATTTTTAAACACGATATAAATCTTGATGGAGTTTGATTGCAAAATTGCATAAAAACCGCCTCAAGGTTCGCTATTTCGTTGTATTGAATCATGTAGTAATGAAGGATACCAGACAGGAAAATAGCATGTTGATTTCTTTTTTACGCGATTCTCATGAAAACTAGATAATTATATTGCGTTTGTGTTTATTGGAACAGGTTCTCCATATATCGAGATTTGCTGATATCGCGTTACAGATTTGTAGAAAATAGAAGGCACGTTTTTTTTTTCGTTGACTTACCGTGCAACGAGGATTAGAGGCGTGGACGTAGTTAAGTAGTTTAATAGCTACAGCTTGAAACATCTTTTGTACCCCGTATCATTTCCACAATACATGAGTCTACCCTTAAAAGACGGTGTCAGTAGTTCTGGCAGCGATAAAAGATAATAGTCATTTTTTATCTTCTTAGTGACCAAGCTGTATAGACCCTATGCAAAAATGGCTGCCTTTAAACTATTCTTTTGTTCATATTCAAAATAGCCCAACTAACCTCGTTCGGGATAACAAATTCTTTAGAATTTTTGTCTCAAAAACGAGCTTAGTTGGGCTATTTTGAATACGAACAAAAGAATAATTTAAAGGCAACCATTTTTGCATAGGGTCTATAAGAATTTCAGTAATTCTTAAACCCAGATGATTGCACGAGTAGCACGTATTTTAAAACATTTCCTTGCTCTCTAGTATGCAAAAACAAATTTCAGAATTTGAAGACAACGATGAAAGGAACTTGGGACTCGTTGACTAAGGCTCAATTCGATGATTTGACCACAGCTGCTTACACCTTATTCCAAAATGGCCGCCATTTCAGTATTCTTTTGTTTGAATGCAAATAGGCCTTATTCACGATAGTCGCCATGTTGATTTTCAAATTGTCATGCAAATTAGCCATGTGTTAGAACAGTGGAAAAAAGGAAATTTGCGGAAAATCTGCTCGTCGAAATATTGAAATAACATTGCTAAAAGTACCTTTTAGAATTTAGAATTAAGTACCTTTTATTAAAATTAGATATCTTTTGATTGCCTTTGACATTTTGACTTTCTACTTCGTTATCTGCTCATTTTTCGGGGTGATTAAAAAAAACATCAAAGTACCTTGTGTAATCATTCTATTTCACTACTTAGGTGATAAACATTCAATGAACGTGAAACAAATCGTCTGTGTGGCTAAGATGTTCGTTATAACCTCTCAAGCTTGTGTTGTTTGCCCCCTCAGAAATGTGTAGCTAATTTGCATGATAATAGCAAATCCAACATGGTGGCCATCGTGAATATGGTCTATTGGCCCCTATGGCCTCGTTCAAGGTTATAAATATTCTTTTGAATTTAACGTTCGAAAGCGAGGCCATAAGGGCCAATTAGCCAATATCAAAAATACCATAACACTCTTTGTTTGTCCCTCCAAAATTTTGCATAAGCATTGTTTTTATTTTCTCTTCGGACTTACAATGGTCCCAAGAGAAACTGGAAACAATGCTTATGCAAAATTTTGGAGGGACAAACAAAGAGTATTATGGTATTTTTGATACTGGCTAATTTGCATGGAAACAAAAGAATACTAAAATGGCGGCCATTTTGGAATAAGGTGCATTTGTTCCATAACAGGCCGGCGTCACCTACGTCTTGTCAATAAAAGTAGACTAGTTTACCTAAATGGTAGAAATGCTGTCGGGGGGAAGGGAGGTGTTCATTATGCTTGCGGTAATTTAACTATGGTTTCTGCGTGGAATTGAAGTGAGATTTTAATATATCTTGAGCAGGGCCGGCACAAAACGTGGACCCCAAACTGGACCTCCTTCTGACCCCCCCTCCCCCCCCCCCCCCCCCAGAGAAGAAAGAGGACATTGGATGGTTTTCACAGTGACATCATCAAATTCTACAATAAAAATCGATAGGTCTTCTGAATTTCAATCTAAAGGAGGTAGAAGATGACCTAGAAATGTATCTTTTTTCAAGTTTCCAGTTCCGTGACGTCTTTCGTTTCGAAAATACAGCATTTCCGAATAGGGCATTTTCGAAATATCAAATATTCAGCTTGATAGTGAGGCAGTGAGGGCAAAAACAATAGAAAAACGTTGGAATGAATATGAAAAATATTTATTATCCACTTTCCTTTGTCTTTGTCCTCAGAACCTCTCTTTCACGCTGAATTTTAATATATCGAAAACGACCTAAATTGTCACCATACGAGACACTACGATACAAAGCTATTTGGCTGGAAAGAAAGTCTCATCAGTTAGTGCCTTTCCAGTACATTAGGGGATGTGTTCACACACGTGTATTTTATCCCATAGGCGAAAAGTAAGCGCTTTCATCGCAAAGTGAACTCCAGATGTTTTCGTTGATTACCGGGCCACGTGACCACATAAAATTCTGTAAAGTTGAGTGAAACACTAACAACAAATAACTCAGAAAACATGTACCACATAGACCTGAGATTTGGAGAGGTGGTTAAGAGATTTGTTTCCTACAACATTCCATGTTCTTGGCCTTTTTCATTTAATGATTTCGAATATACTTTTTGTTGCGGGACAGTGTAAACTATCTGAAAAACAAACAGTTTGAGCAAGTACATTGCTAACTCAAATCTACGTTGTATCGGCTCTTGCTCAAAATATCTAGTGTCTCAATTTGTAACTAGGCCGATTAGATCAAGCCAGCTTGATCCAAAGTACACCGACAGGAATATTACGGAGAGCACGCGCGTTTTTGAGACGCGGACGGCAACCGGAAGAGAACACTTCGCATGCCAGGACAGTGGTGTCTCCCAGATTTTTATACCAATCGTTTTTAATGGAGAGAATATACTTAGCTATGTAATTGTCGTTGTGTGAAGACACGTTAAAAGGGAAAACAGCTCACTTCCGGTTGCCGCCCGCGTCTCGAAAACGCGCGTGCTTAAGCTCCCCAATCAGCCTAATGTCCACGGTTGCTTGCTTGAAAACTCTGAAAAACAGAGCAGGCTCTATTCTCGCGCATCTTAATTCCTCCATTCGCGCATAACCACAGTTCCTTGCGCCTTTGACCGCAATCCCTTGCGTTTCGAAGAAAATGTGTTCTTCTCTCGATTAGAGAGCTCTCTCGTTCGTTCGCTTCAGGCTCACTCACTGCGGCAGCAATTAAAAACTGAGCAATATTTGTGGGCGGTACTATGCATTTATTCAAAGTAGCAACCTCTTTTGAAAGCAACGATAGGAAGGATCTTCAAAGTTGTCGACAGCACCCAACATTAGCAAGACACAACCCTTTCAGTTTTAGCGATATTTTGTTTCATGAGTTATTTGCCGGTCACTCGTAATTCCCCTTGAAAGATCACAACCCTAAGTAACCTTGCAAAGTTTATTCTTGACTTACCTATAATTTAAAAATGACTTGGTAAAGTAAGTGTTGAATAAAGGAGACCCCTACCCTACACTATTCAGCGGTGAGGGGACGGCAATGAAATTAATATTTCTTGCAATCTAAACAACAGTCTTGTATCAGAAATATTTTAATCGGGCATGGAAGCAAAGAACTTTATTTGAGTCCCAAGATTTTTAAAGCACGTTGCCCTGTTCGTGTCTGGGTCAAGATGTGAAGCGCGATCGAAGCACCTAAGCAGCCAAATAAATCAATTGATATCATAGTTTCGAGGATAACAAACAAATCGGAACCATCCTCATACTTCAATTAGGACCGGCGTTGGTGCATCTATCGCATCGCACTCTGAAACTGGAAAGACGTGTCAACAAGGAAGTGAAACTATTTCAATGGATTTAAAACGTAATCCATTGAGACCCCGCCATCAGTCCAAACTGATGCCTCTTAAACGCATGCATGTCCGCTACGTCCGAATAAGAAAACACAATTTTCAATAAAAGAACTGATAAAGAGAATCTCTCAAAATTGGTCTTCTACCGGTTTAATCTAGTTTCACAGAGAAATTTGAACTCTACTCAAATCATTTCACTTTGCCTGACTTATCGGAATTTTAAATCACCTGCACATGACAGCTTTCTCCGATTACAAATCCCGTCTTTTTGTGTGCTGCCTTAGTTATCGCGACTCGGCGTAAAATTATAGGCCCGTTATGCGTGCACGAATTATTCAGCATTTGCAGAGCATATGTCACTCACATAGGTTGCATACAGTGGTACTTTTGCATTGTATTTCGGTCCCGGAAGTTCCAAGCAAACGAACTTAAATGCGTCAATGTTGGCACATTAATATTAGCTTCAAGTACTTTTTTCCTGCTTTCCGTCTCAAGCTCAGAAAAATGGCCAATGTTTACCATCATAGTTCACTAAATTCAAACACCATTTGCAAACTGAATTCTGGTTTCGAAAACATGGGTTGATCCATTTCATCACACATTTTAACTCAATACACAAAGGTACTAACAGACCAAGACTCACTTCGGTGATTAACGAGTGTGGGTCCGAAACCTCTCAACGAAGATTTGAATTGGAATTTATAAAGACGTGAAAAGTGGAATTATTAAGGTCTCGTTTTTTTTTTCAATTTTAATTCAATTTTAACTTCCGGATTGTTGAATGTCTTTCTTTCAACTTACACTTTTTAAAATAAGAAAGCATTCTTTAAGCGATCCCACTACTTAAATAGGTTGCCACTTTACAATCTTCAACGGCCCAGCAATGCTCTTTGTCCAGATGTGGTGTGTTATGATCAATTGCATTGCTATTCGCATTCCGCATCTGGTCTCAGCCGCTTAATGCAAACATGTATACAGCACAGCGAACCCAAGCCCCAGTTTTGACTTTTGCCCCAGATGTGCTGTGTCATAAGCATCGCTTCCGTTTCACGGAAAGAAAACCAGACGATAGTGTGCCTGTAAACCTGTCTACAGCACATAAATTTTTCATGTTGAGCACTAAAGAGCTAGTTGGCGAGTAAAGAGACTTGATCAGTAAATCATGATTGCCTTCTTTGGCCAGACGTTTCAACACTGTTTGTACCTTAGCAACTATCTCTCGGCAAAAGAGCGTACAATGGGTTCGGAAATAAGACACTGTCGTAATAAAGAACAAAGAATGATTTTTTAAATTCACTTGAAAATTATCACACGCTACTAGTAACGTATGCTTCAATAAAAGAATTCCTACACGTAGGCTTTAAGGAAAAATATCAATATAAGCCGCATTTCGTTGACCTCTCAAAAGATATTGGATCAAACGTCACACTTTAAGCACTTCGTTGAAAGCAAGCTCTCTAATTCCTTCTCTATTTTTGTATTTGGTGGACAGGACGCGTAAAGTTTGGAATGGACTAAGAGGACTTGGTGAACCTTTCTTGAAATTACCGAATTTTTCCTGAGCTTGGAGAACTTTTTGTACGATTGTGATCTGCTTAAAATGTTTTAGTTGAAAAAGGGAACAGTTATCTTAAGGTTCAATGCCAAGTAAGGTCTTTGTTCTTAAGATAATAACAAGTTAATTATATAGCGCATATTCACTATGAATATACTTAAAAGTACTCTTATGACAATGAACAGAGAAGAAAAACTTGACAAATCATTCGCGACATGCTGAAAACCGCAAAAGGCAGAGGACAATATTGACTCTTCACAAAACGTCGGGTAGAGTTGAACTGAAAGATCCCTGAGTAGATGATATTTCAATCTGGTGCTGCTGCATACTAATCTAGCGCTAGCGACAGAAAACAACTGAGATAATTTCCGATCGGAAATGACGCAAAACTTGTAGAAACGCACGGCTGATCATGGTAAACTTACAAGACATGATCAAGAGGTTTGTAGCAATTCCGGCGTTCATACCTTCACTTCGTAAACAAATTTTGAAACTTGATTCTCCAAAAAGGACGCACCGCACTTGAATCCCTTTATGATAGTACTCAACCCGTTCTCATTGAACTCTGTACTTTGGAGATATTTTAGGGTTTGTTTTTCCTCTCGAAGTGTGTTTTTTCTATCTGATTTACATCTCAAAGGGACTTAAGTGTAAAGTAAAATTGTAAAGAAATGACTCCAGCTTAAAATATCCCAGCTCGGTTTTGCATTTCCTGGTTGGGACTGGTTAACATCGCATCTTAAGGAAATATGTTTTTTAAGGCTTTATTGCTTATTCACAATGGAATAAGTTCTCGATCTTTCGTTCTATTGCTTTCCATACTTTCCAACCGGAAATTTTATTCCTAGGTCGAGACTTTCTGTTTATTAATAACCTTATGAATTAATTATTTTCATGAAACTGATATTTTTATGCTTGTCATACAAGAAAAACTGTAAATATATAGTGAAGCGTGGAGGTGAAAATGAAATTCGACTGTGCATTTACCAAGGGCGCAGCGAGACATCTAAGTTGGAAATGAAGTGTTAAGGAGGCTCGAACGGGTTTCAACACTTGGAAGACACTCTCTTTAGATCGAATGACGCTACTGTGACAACGTATCCTGTATTAGCAATATTGTGGTACCAAATAAAACACGAATTATTGCTGAACAAGACACAGTCATTATTTTAACGTAATATCGCACCGTGGCAACTAAAAACGAACTCGCTGACCCCCATTTCGTATTCATCTGAAAAGTAATTAGAAGAGCAAGATGAAATTTTCTGCAAAGTTTTAAAAAAATCTGTCTAGAAGATTCAGAGCCACCTTAACAAAATCACAAAATTAAGGTGGCCCTAAACTTTACGGTGTATACACACGGATGCTCAGAATGGCCCTAAATGTGTCCTGGGAGGACCACATGAGAAATTCTGAGCTCTACGGCGACCTCCCCAGGCTGACTGACAAGATCAGGCAAAGACGTATGGGCCTAGCCGGCTACTGCGTGAGACATCCGGAGCTCGCAGCAAGTGATCTTATAATAGGGACCTTTAGATTATAGGACGAGGACGAGAACGAGTAGGAATTTTGACTGGCAGTTTTTAGCGAAAATACTTTAAAAATGTATAACCCGTACGATTAATCTTACTCTTTGTTAGCAGTACAGGTTGCTCAGATATTCTTATTGCTTTTACTGGGCAAAAAATGCCCAAATTGTTACCGTGTTGTTGACTTGTTTTGACACGACGACATTTTTGCAAAATCTCGTACTAAGATAACGACGGTAACACGTTTTTCCCGCCAAAAAGACGCTGGTTTGCGCGCGCTCACTATTGTTCTAAGAGAAAATTTCTTACTCGTAGTCGTTCTCGTCCTAGAATTTAAAGCTCTCTACTGTGAGGAAATCATGGTCGAGGGCGAGGGCGAACAACGCTCATAGGCACCCTCAAGAGAGACACAGGGCTCAACAGCGTTGCCGAAGTTCGAACGTTGATTGAGGATCAGGATGAGAGGCGTGCAGCGATATGAGCTTCCCGTGTTGGCGTTGGCTGACGTCCTCGACTTACCTACTTAACTCACTGTTGCTCTGATATGACTTTGTAAATTTCGCCTGGAGCTTACCTTCTTCACGATAACACCATCAACGTATTTTTAAAAATAGCGCATACATTGCAGTCATTGGATGGGGATCCGACAATTCATTTTGGGAATCAGTACAAGTTACAGATCAGTGAATAATATGCTTGCTCACTGTTTGACATATCTAAAAAGGACCATAGACACCTCTTTACAATTACGCAACGCAACCTCCTAGACTAGCCGCAGCAAGAGAGCTCAATAAGCTTTTGAATCGGTACTCAGACGTGAATACTGTACATCACAGCTATAACATCGTATAATTATCAGGACGTGCCCACCCATACGCACGCTGTGCATTAATGGCCAAGATTCAAAATCACCGTCAGTATGTTTCAAGAAGAAGTAACAGTGCTGCATTTTTGTCACTTGCTTTCTGTAAAATAGTAAATTATATAGCTGGATTCATATTCGCCCAACGGCCCTAGGCTGACTTCACTTACCACATCGACCTTGGTTATTCCATCTGTGACAAAAAGAGTCTTCATTCAATCAACTATTGCATTTATCTGAAACGTAAACTAGTTGCGGGACTTTGAACCTTTTGCAGATCCGCGGAGTCTCTAGAAGTTACTTACTTTGTGGAAACTTTGGGGCAATTATTATGAAGCTCCACTGATTATCACAAATAGTGAAACTTCAAAACAAGTGCGTGGATTCCTGCAAATTCCTACAAGCGCCATAATCGTTCATTAGCGACGTTCCACTTGGTGATCACATTACCCCTCATCATGTCCAACTTCAAAATATGCTTCTAAACTCCTTAACATTGTTAAACTTTATCTGCGACCACCTTTTTGCGGACTTACATAAATGTTAAAATTTTGATTTTTCTTACGTGTCTGCGCAACATAATTACTTCACGAGGCGCACACCGCCGAGTTGGCCAAGCGTGAATGGAATAATTGTTTTATTAAACTCCAAAAATCTGGAAGTAGGAAATACGAGCGAAAAAAGCGAGCAAATCCGAAAGAAATTGAAAAAACTTGATGAGAATTGATGCGATGTTGTGTGATATATACCTTGTGGTCAGACAGACGCAGGTTCATCACAAAAACGTTTCTTACCGTTTTCGCGTACTTCTAAACGTCGGAATTTATCCAAACTTTCCATAAAAACGTTTTTCTGTTTTTGCTTTATTCAGAGAGAAATTTCACTTTCCGGCAAAAATAATTTTAACTCAGTAGCAACGCTTAGCGCAATCATTTGCCATATAAGGTCAAACTAAGGTATACGAGCTGATAACCGAGATTGAGTAAACCAATCAGAGCACGAGAAATGCATTAATCGAGCTTGGTATATACTCAACCCCCGTTTATTGCATTTCTATCTTTCTGACTGGCTCGATCGCCCAATCCCGGTTATCAGCGAATAACCGCGATTTTGGAAGAAAAAAAAGGGAAGTCTGTTTACGAGCCAAGTGTCCCATCAGAGTTGTAGCTTATCCCAGTTTCAGTGGCATGAAGCGACTATTTTTTACTCCCCCCTGGATGGGATGCCAGTCCATGGCAGGGTTACCCCCAGCATTTTGCCGGTACCCATTTAACACCTGGGTGGAGAGAGACACCGTGGGAGAAGGTTTCTTGCCCAAGAACACAACCCAATGTCCTCGGCCAGGACACGAACCCGGTCCACTCGATCCGGAGTCGAGCACTCTAACCACATGAGGCCACCACGCCTTCCACTTGGCTTGGTTTTGGAAAGCCGAGCGCCAATTGTCAGTGTCAAAAAAAATTTCGGCGCGAAGTTTAAGTTTTGTTCCGGGAAAATTGCTGAATACAACAGGTTTGGAGAAGTGCCTCCCTCGGAAATTTTGCCCTTTCTTCGCTTTTTCAATGAATTTTTTTTTAATTTCAGGAACTTCCTATGTTGGGCTCCTGCGTATATTCATTTTTCATTTTCAATGTTTTACGGTAATAAGTGCTTAAACTTCAATGAAACGTTGAACAACGTTGAACAATATTGACCAATGTCCCAAGCTAAGCATTTATATGTGCGTGCGTTGTGCAAGTTAATTCGAACACTGCCAGATAACGCATAGCAGGTGTTAACTGTGTGCAAAGATGTTATTTTATGTTTATTTTTAAATTTGCTATTACTTCTAGATAATATAGTGTATAATAATTATTAATAAACTCCTCTGACATCTTTGATGACCCAGTGTTACCACCTGTGTATAGTATCATGCTATTTTTTCTATGTTCAGCTACAAGATTCTTCTTACGTATTGACGACTTCCTCTATCCTCACTTCATGTTAGATCAAGGAAAAAAATGTATGTAAGGTTCCAACGACTGTATGGCTGCATCAGTGCAAAACGTCACTGTGATCGGACTTTTTTACTTAATGTAAAAACTTTTCAGATCAACCAGATGTTTGATTATAACGATAATAGTGGCTGACACGCCGGCGAAAGCATAGAATCATTTCAGAAGGCAAAATGCAACACGTAGAACTTCAGTTCATCTTGCATGACACGCTTTGTATAGTAGCATCATTCCAGTTTCGAGGCTTTCGATGACCACATCAGAAATGAACGACGTTAGCGTAGCCCATAAACCACATTTTCAATTAACCACAAATTAACTGAATTAAACGGCATAAAATTAGCAGACAAAGTATCGGCGAACTCTTTTTAAACTGTGCTAAATTTACAAAAAAAAGGAAAGAAAGTTATGCCGCGTCAATTACAAGAAACCTATTTTAAGGGACTGCGCTCTTCGACAGTTTGAGATATTATTCAATTTTTGTTTCTCAGAAGAGCATAAAAAAAATTAAACTCGCATAGCATTCCCAGCTGAGTTTCACCGGATATTAAAAAACTCTGATATATATATTTGCGCTTTCTTCAAGCGAAACAACAGGTGGAACCCTAACCCGGCTAACCTTTCCCTTTTTTGTCAGCAACAGCATCCATATACAGCAGACGAGATGACAAACAATTATTGGCTTTGCACCAGCTTTTCGTCTGAAAGCCGTCTCATCATGTAACTCGAGAGATTTGCATAACAAGAGTGACAGCTTTTTATCACTGGGGGCTTTAATGTGACTTTGACTTCACTGAACCTATGTTTTTTCAGTTATAATAGGAAACGGGAACTTCCGAAGAAAATGATGTTAAATCTCACTTCTTTCGTTTTTGCTGAAGTTTTTTTTAGGTGAGGAATAGAAAGTCAAAATTATTTTGAAGTGTAAATGACAATGGTTTTTTAATGGTTCTTTATCAACACCAACACTGATGACTTAAAAGGCTTAATTTGGAAATTTTTCGCCGTTCGTCTCACGAGTTCTGACAACTATTGAACTCCATTTCTCTCCTTTGTAATGATGGTTCATTATGTAAATCGTGGACGCGAAAGGTGACAATAGAAATACCCAAACGACTCATTGAAATTTCCAAAAAAGGGCAACATGTAAGCTTGTTCTAGTTTCCTCGTTTGACAAGAAAAATGAAAGTACGGTTTTTATAAGAATAAAAATAGCACCAAACATTTTTTACTTTCCAAACTTTTCCTCCGGTTTTGGGAGATGCTTGATATGGGATAACATTCATAGATTACTGTAGACTACAATCTCACCTATTCAAAGTTCAAAAGATTCGCAGGCATCTCACCTCTCTATAATACGTTGTTTATGGAAGACTTAATTAAGGCAGCTGGGAATTTGAAGCGATATCCGATCTTAACTCGCGGCGTACGTTCGACTTAAAATCTATCTATCTATCTATCTATCTATCTATCTATCTATCTCTCTCTCTCTCTCTCTCTCTCTCTCTCTCTCTCTCTCTCTATCTATCTACCTACCTATCTATCTATCTATCTATCTATCTTATTTTAACTTGGGGGTCCAAATTTGCTCACCAGTACTATTCTTAGGAGATTTAGATCAATGTTTATTTGACGGGTGGATGTCGTGGGGGAACCGGCAAAGATCGATTCACAAATTAATGTGTGCCGTAGCATTTTAAGGCTATTCCCTGCCTCCCAAACATATGAACACGAGACAAATTAAAGTGTCCTTTGTTAGTTAAAACGCAACTGAAAAACTTAACTCATCACGCCATAAATGTTGTTTTCCTTTCGTCAAAACACCAAAAATCGAAGGAAAAGAATTAATTTTCTTTTCAGAAATGCTAAAACAGCCTCTTAACAAACAGCTTAACGTACATGGTAGCTATTCATTGAGTAATATATTTATAGTCCAAACACGCAATCAAAAGATAGAACCCCACAATGAAGGGCATTTAATTTTCGAGAGTTAACTAGAAGAAAACCAAAGTAAGGTTATCATATGATTCTGATGGCTGTTTCCCTTTTAATTTTGAGATATCCATCTTGTGATGAAAACGTGTTTCCTCGACATTTCATTTCCTTGTTTTCAGTTTTCATTGAAATTTCAAACAATTAATTAACTCCTTCCTTGCACATAGCTACGTAGCAATTTATTATTTTTTGCTTGTGTGTTTCAGAAGTTTTCGTGATGGCTTTACATAAAAAACACGACAATAAAAAACGTACATTTTGTAAACTTTTTCCGGTTCAAAGCATTTAACTTCCGGTTTAGGATTTTGCTTGCCGTCACGAAATCATGAAAATACTTCTAATTCCCCCGATTTTTGGGGGAATAAACTCTGAGGACGCACCCATAAATGTTAAATCAGGTTACAATATGTGACTTCCGGCTCGAACGAAGACACCTAAAGGCTACTGCTGTATTCTTGCAGAACGCAAATAAAGTGCGAAAGCGTCTTTGTGCTTTAATTTATCTTATACTTCACATGTGCGTGATCGCGTGTCTTGAACTCCATTGATGTAAACATGCCAAAATTAGTCGAAAGCGATCTCATCAAAAGGTGCATAAAACTTGCGACAAGTGTCAAATTAAGAGCAGTCAGTGAGTGTCTGGCGAATCTGGACCAATCAGAGGCCGGCATATCGAAGCCCAGGTTTATCCGCGCAGTTGTAGTCTTGTTATTGACCAATCAGAAAGGGAATTTTCGGTGGCACGTGATTTCTTGTGGGTTTTCCCAGCATGCCTTCGATGGAGGCCGGAATTCCGAGTATTTGGCGCCTCGAGGATTCGGTTTTGAAGAGAGTGGTACTTTGGCATGGCTGGCGCGCTAGTGTTAGCTCCGTGTCTTAAGCGATGTTTATGAGCTAGGACCTCGGCCTTGGAACGCTTTCAAGGACTTTGTGTTATGGCGACTAACAAAATGGTCAACGGTCTTCCGGGTCCAGTTGTTGAAGCGAAGAAGAGAATGACCAAAGAAGACGATGAGGGGTAAAGCGAAAAGTTACTTCGTAACTTTGTCAATATTACACGCGAGATTCAAGAAATTTATACATGAAAATAATTTTTAGTCTATTATCGGAACCGCAAAAAGGGCCGTGAATTTAACAGGTCGTAATCTAGAAGTTTTCCTGCTGTGTGGTAACGTGTGTTTAATATTTTGTGAATGCATATGAGTGTTTTTACGGCCATAAAACTTCTTCAAGCTTATAACAAAGTTGTTTCTGATGCGTGCCGCGTCCTTGTGGTTGGATCACTTGATAAATCTCCCTTGTAATTTTTTCTCGTTCACAGCAAGCTCTTTGTAGGCGGACTTAGCTATGAGACCACAAAAGGTAGCGTGATATTTTTTTCCTTTACTAAAAGAAATGTCACAAATTTAAAAATTTTTGCCGGTGTTAAATTTATCTAGAAGTTTTGTTCGCCAACCAGCTGTGTTCTTTTGAACCGAGCTTGTGTTCTACCATATGCCTTTCTTTCAATTTCAGAAACTTTGACTGATTACTTTAAGGATTTCGGCGATGTTATCGGCGTTGAGATCAAAATGGACGCTCTGACGGGCCGTTCGAGGTTTGTGGATTTAAACTTGCTTTTTTGTTTTGATGTGTCACAAAACGTTCAATATGAAGTACACTACACTGGTTTTGTATAATTTTCTCCTAACATTGTGTTCTTTTGTCGTCTCACACCACGTGCTCGTTCGTCTTGAGTTTACATTTATAATGCATTGCAAAACAAGCTTTACTTTTCCTTACCGTGTCACAGCTCACGTTTTCTATTGTGTGATCATTAAATGTTCTTAACACCTCGAAACGCTTCCGAGAATTTTTGTAAGGTCGTTCAAACCAAGTGGTCCATTGTTCAAAGTTGATTTTTAGATCCTCGCGGATTTGTTTTCGTTTACGAAAGAAAGAAGAGGTTTTTGACAGACCACCAGTGTCTGACTTTTTTGCCATAAACAACCCCCTGTTGAGAATCATTTTCGTGCTATAACTTTCGTTTATAAACTAAAGAACATGCACGCATTAGTATTATAGTGCAAAACGCTCGACGTAAGCTTAAATCGAACCGCCGAATAACCGCGATCGATGTTTAGTCTGCTTGTAAGCTTATGTCCTGCTTTTATTTTCCATTCGCTTTCTGATATTCATTTTTCTCGAAAAGGAATTACAGTATTTCCTTCATCTTTCAGTGCGAAACCGATATATTGGCACTGTTCCCTTTCTGTGTTCTCAAGATTATTTTCCTCAAACGATTCAGCTCTAGACACGTTGCAGTAATTAGCCAAGTACGGTATTAGATAATTTATTGTTTGTTTTCACTCATTTTAGGGGTTTCGCATTTGTACAGTTTAAAGATCCGAAACAGGCCAACGCGGTAAGTTCTTTAAATTTTTTAGAAAAACGAAGTGATGTACTTCACAATCACGTCGCATTGTTAATATTCGTAGAGGTCGGCATATTGATATTTTTTTGCCTTAAATCTCAACAATGGACGAAATGGAGCGTGAAGAGATAAAGTAGGTTTAATGCATTGGCCAAAAATTACCGAGTAAATCTTGCAGGTTTTTTCGTTTCGGACGGTTAATAGACAAACCTTCTGGCTGGTCATTGTCTCGCGGCTTGTCAGGTGTTTGCTTTCTAAATGGCCTAAAAGCTTCAGGAAAGACGGTATTTTAAGTAGCAAGTAGCAATACCAGAATATCACACCATATATTGTAATGCTGATACGATCATGTCACACCTCGTCACAGAACCGTGACACAACAGCCAATCAGCTTATCCTATTCCCAGAATTATATTGTCCGCTGAATAGCAACTTTTGAAGATTAAAAAAAAAAAGAAAAAGAGTCTGCTTTCTTTTTTGTCATCTCAATGGAGAAAGGACATTGATGTATCCTGTTGATTGTGGAATGACCATCAAGGGAATATTTCATCAAGTATCAAAGGTTAATGGGATCCAAAACGTTGTAAGTCGTTGCATGACGGAGTCAAGAAAACAAGCTACAACCACTCTATTAATAAATATGAGCTGTTGGTATTCAAGAATAGGCACTTGAAATGCTCTCAAAAGGGTCTTGTGACGTTAGTAGATCTCATTTTACTTGCAAAATGTCCTTGCGTTTTCTGCAAAAAAACAACTACTGTCTAAACACAGGTGATTCTATCAGGTTATAAGGAACTGGGTTTTTTGTGCCTTAAACAGTAAAAAAGTGTTATACACTATGGTTCAAAAGAGTATTGAATGAAAGCTGCTTTTACATAACAAGGAAGTCCTAGAAATATGGTCAAGCACGTTTCACAAATCATTCACAATTATAATTTGCATTCATTGGTGTCTGTCTTGGGGCTATTTTGTAAATTAAAAAAATTTAGTGTGTGTTGTTATAGCATTTTCATGTGATGTTTCCTGGCTACCTAATAGGATCAACTCTGAAATATTTTTCTATGAATGTTTTTCAGTTTCTCAACTATAGGTCAATATTGATTTGATTATTAAATTTCTGATAAAAGAGAACTGTCAAAATGTTGAATGACCGGAGGTTTTCCGGTTGAACTCTTCAAGTCTCTCCTTAAAATGTACGATATCATTACCAGGATACTGACGGAAAGAAAGTTCATTAAAACTGGCTTTGATTTTTATCTCAAAAATTATTAGCCAATTAAGGAGGTTAAAAATGCTTTTCACAATCTAATCTTTTTCATCAGTTTACATTTGCCACCCACTTTATGTTTGTTAGTTGTATTTTTTGTAAAGTAAATGCTTTGTTGATTACATTAAGGCTTTTCGTGGTCATTGAAAAAAATGATATTAAATGATTAAAATGTATTTCAGAATCTTAACTAGTTTGGTCAACATTACAGTGAATTTAAGTGCAACCTGGGCTGCTTCATAAATGACACAAATGATTCACTGACAAAGCTTAGATGTTAAACTAAGGACTTGCATAACTAGAACTACTACTGTGGCCATAGAGCAATGTCTCCAGTCAGATGATCAATGGTCATGATCAAATTGTTGATTAAACAAACAAGTAACTCATTTACAAAACGAATTGTTTCAATTCCTAGAGAATTAGTTTGGTTCACAAACTTGGCCTGCCCGCCTTTTTTGAAGAAATGATCAATTATTTCTCTATCAAGGCATGGGTATAAAACACTCAAGAGTGCTCCTAAAGGGAGTTGAACTTGACGAGAATTGTTATTCTGTACCACATGGTTACTGTGACGTCATGTGAAAATACTCTGTAGGAAAGGTGGGGCATGGAAGTGCTCTGGATTTCAAGTACCAACAACAACATTCAACACTTTATTGTACCTGTAATGTGTTAAAGTTAGTATTAGACATTTTTTCAGCGATTGTCTAAAATAACTAAATAGTTAAAAATCCCATGGAGCCAGAAGAATTTATTTGTACATAAAACATTTAATGAGTGTTTGTTAAAAAAAAATGCAGTTGTCAGTGTTACGGGGTTTATGGGACTTCCCATTTGTGTTGTCCTTGATGGATGTGAGAAAAGGAAGATACTAATATTACTTTTAACTACTCCTTCTTGATCAATACAGTCAGTTGCTAAGGAAGCTAGTATATCCAAGTCAATTTAATTTGTATTTTCCAATTGTCTCATCAAGTTCCCTGCAGTCTATTTGTGCCTGTGGGGAATCTCATTAATTTTGGACAGTGACTTGTGTTTATCCTAGCACTTTTCTTTAGCAAGAAGATGAAGGTTCATTTAATTTATATTTCAAGGCCTGTCTGGGCTATTTCAAACAAAATTATTTACTCCCAAGGTTAATGCTTCTCACAAAGCAGTCATCAGGCAACTGATGATTAAAATTCCCACTTAAACACCTAATGCAGGCAGTTGAAATCTGTTCCACTTTTTAGTGCATTCTTGTGGTCTCTGCATAAACACCAGTTTAAAACATTTCAGAAGAAATTGAACTAAGAAAATCAACATACCAAATTAAATGGGCTTGTGACCATATCTGAGTTAAGTTTGTTGCTTCTTAAATATATTATTATTATTATTATTATTATTATTATTTGTAGGCCAAAACATGACAGTAGTCTAAGAGTTCTCCTTTACCTGAGACCTTAAATATTTATTATTTCTCTTTATATAGTTGTTGTTGATGAGAAATTAGCCAAAAAAGACCGTTTTTGTTCAGTCACCTGTCACCAGAACGGCTAGAGGTTATATGCCTTGAAAATGCCAAGCTGGTACATGAAGTATGAAGTTTAAAATAGGGAAAAGAAAACCTAACAAAGCTAGACTGCCTTTGTTTAAGTTACTGTGTCCTTTTGTAGCTGAATCGTATGGGAATAATTATTTTTAAACAGCTAGTGGACCAGAGTTCAAAGTATGGGTGGCCAAATTCCATTATTGCCAGTGTTGTGTTGCAAAGTTGTTAAAAGTCTGGTACAGTAATTTTTTTTCAGCTGTATGTTTTGTTGATGATAACAAAGCTACCCCATGCAGTCAGACCAAGCTGTTTTTCGCAAATTATGTCTCATTCATCGTAGGTTGCACTTCCCTTGCAACCTCCAGGCAAAACAAAACAAAAAACTTTAAATGACAGAAAGTATTGTTTACCATCAAAACTGAATAATGTTGTGACATGCTTGTAATTTACAAAGCAAAATGCTCTTTACCTTATTAATTTAATTAAAGGAAAATAATGCTCAATGAAAGTAACGTGAATCGTTAAAATTCACATAAATCCAAATCACGCTAATTATGTTGAGCATTACTTTCTGCAACATTAATTAAGTGCAGAGTTAATTTCCATGCTCGTAATTCAACCCTAATTTTGAAACCTTTCCAGACATTCATCACAGGCCAACAAAAAACAATAAAATAAGGCACAAGCTTTCTTTCTTTCTGTTAACCCTTACATTAATAGAATTTTGATGACTGTTTTGTTGACCAGAAGCCTCAGTTTTGTTCAGTGATTTATTTTGCATCCAGCTATGAAAATTAGGGGTCACCGAGTTAGTTTTTTTTTTTAGATATAAGTGTTTATGTTGATGAATGCAACTTGTTAAGCAATTATCGGTGTCTCATACAGTACCATAACTTTGCCGTTATATTAATCAATCCCTCCAGATATTACAGTTTGTTGAAAGCCGGTTGAAACCGGTTTGTGCCTCCTTAAAACACTAGGGTGCAATGTTTCTTTTCTTTGGGTTATAAAGATAATTTTTATGAACTTAACACACTTTTGCAGTGGATCTTATTCGGGGACAGTGTTTGTAGCAACCTATAGAGATATTTTTTCCAAATACGAGAACATGGCAGTGTTGATGTCATGTACAAAGTCATAGGTCTAAGGTGCCCTGAATCTGAAATTGAATGTGCATTAATTATTTGTGTCCATATAAATTAAAGTGGTGTGAATGGAAAAAGATATGAAAAAAGAAAATTTTAAATTTGGTGGCAGGTCCTCTTTTGTCATTTTCGTCATCAGTTATTTCATTTTATCGTGCAGAGGTGGGAGCATCTTCCACATCGGTGGACTTACTTCCAGGTTAATGGCTAGCTGCATGCGTGGCGGATCTCACACTTAGCTCTCCAGGTGTCTCTATCATTAGGGCGGACCTCAGTGAGTTTCCATTCCTTGCGATCACTCTCACACAGCTCTAGATGTCCAAGTCATCTTGGGCAGCCCAGGCCCACACTTTCCCTGTACCAGCATGTCACTGGTGCACTTGGCTGCGCCGAGGGAGCACTCGACGTGACCATACCAGCAAAGCCATCTCACCCTCAGGGTGAGGTTGAGGTCCTCAAGACCGAGCTGTGCTAGCAGTTCCTTGGATCGGACGGTGGCCAGTCATTCTCTGGTTTAACATTCACAGATCTGCCTGATTGTGGATTGTGGCCCTGTTGTTTGGCTGCAGTTGCTGGAGGTTCAGCTCGGTCAGAGGCCAGGTCTCATTTGCATGATTAGCATCACATGAAGCATTCCACTCTGGAATCCTTGGGATTCCCAATTTGAGCATAGAAATCAATCAAAAATTTATCTACAGCCTACAGGGTGGCAGAGCTGTTTTAATAAGCACCAACAGCTGACAAAAAGCATTGGCTTAACTTCACTCAGAGAAGTTTCAGTGCTCAACGTTGTGACCGCTGAGGTGGCCAATGCAACAGCATTTTATTTTTACACTTAGTCGCCAGCCTGGCCATCAAGATATTTTTATTGTAAATTATTTAATTTTTTTAGTCATCGAATGAGTGCAATGAATGTCCAATAGCGGACTGTACTTCACACTTTAATGCAGGTAGCCTTTGAAAACGGTGTTTACATATCCTTTGAAATTTACATCTTTCATTAACTTCATTCTAGAAGTAACATCCAAGATTTTCTAAACACTGTTAATTTTATTCGGAAAGTGTACATGATAGATTTTGAATAAAGAAAAAGCCTTTACAATTTTAAAATACATAAACAATTAAGCTAAATGCAATGACCTTATACTTGTGTGTACACCGGTATGCCTCGTGCAGTGTTCTTACCAGAATGTTTTTCTCAAGGGGTCATATGGCCCATAACCCTCAAATTTAGGGACCTTCCCTAAAAAGGGTGGGCCCTTTCCCAAGGTTTTTTTTTTCGAAATATTCTAGCCATCTGTATTTCATCTTCCAAGCATTTTGAAATACACGTAGATCTTTCTTGCTACATGTCGATAATAATGAAGCAGAATTGTCTTCTACTGGTGGACTGACTTTTGCGGAATCGGCTTCTTGTACCTCCAACCTTGGAATGTTAGGGCTTGAAAAGAACTGTGTCAATCTTTTTTGTTGTAGTTGCAACTCCCCAAGCAAATATTTCGAGAATTGAGCCTTCAGTAAATGTGGCCAGCATTGTGACCACAAACAAGCCTCAGTCTTCTGGCGAGTTGAAGATGACTACACATACCCGGTAACTGTTTTCGATGTCCTGTTTGATTCAGAGATTCGCATTAAACTTAAGATCTTTCTTTTGGTTAGAAAAAACCATTGATGAACTATAAACGAGTATTTTCCAAACATTTCTGTGCTGGTTGGGGCACACAGTGGTGATGTAACTGTGCGCCAATTTGGAATTTTTGTGCGTGAATCCCGCAAGGGCACAGCCTGGTGAGAACACTGCTCACGTTTACTTGGTATTAAGATTGGTTTCCAGCTTACGTATGCACCGTAGCACTTTTTCCACTGATGACTGTAATTCTCAGAAATAATGTTGAAATGTATAAGTCCTGAATAAGGACTGAAATTTTTTGGAAACTAAAATACTTGAGCCGGCGACCACATCTGTAAACCAAGGGGTCAGCTGGCCCCTAGTATTTTTTCCTGAAAGTCGAACACTGAGTTAATGGCTACTATAGTATCAGGCGAAGAAGAAAGGAGACTTTGATTGAGTAACGCAAGCTAGCACAATTGTAAGGTTTATTCAAGATGGCTGACCTGTCGATCCCAGCATGCAATGCCTAATCCTATATCCCCCCGTCAAAAGGGAAAGCAATGAAAATATAACAAAACGAACAACAACAGGAATAATAACAACAAATCAAAATGTTCATGTGAATGAAGCACCGAGGCACACACAGTTCAATGTTCAACTAAAGATTCAAGCATTCTGGAGGACTCACAGCTCTTCCTGACTGAGTTGTCAGGACTGCAGGGCTTGGACACCTGGGAGGTACGCACTCATCCAGTGTTGTTCCTGGAGTAGATACTGGGACAGCTGTCTGTGGTGATGGTGGCACCTGCGTAGTCTGAGGCCTCGACGGATCAGTGCTGGGCACGGGCAATACAGGAATGACAGGTACTCGTGAGGCAGGAGTGACATCACAGGCCGGCATAGCTGAGTGTTGTTTGGCTTCAGTGGGTTTTGCTATGGCTACTAAGGCAGGGCGGTTTCGTCTGAGTGTGTCCCTTTCTGTAGTGACAAGGTAGGATCGGGGTTTCTCAGTTTTTCCTGTCACCAGGCCATACCAATCTTGATCTCTTATCCAAACTCGGCCACCCGGTTCAAGTTTTGGCAGTTCCTTTGCTCTGTGACGGCTGTCAAAGTTGCGCTGTTGGTTCAATCGATACAAGCTTTCCTTTCTTCCACCAACTGGCGACCATTTATCTGCACATTAGGGTACAAGTTGGTTGGAAGAGTTGGTATTTGTGTTTGCAGGTGACATCCCATCTAGCTGGGCAATACTTCCTGTTGTGGCTCGGGCGTCCACACCAAAAACAGGGACGGTCATTCTTGGAGGGCTCTTTTATGTACATTGTATCCTTCGTTTCGGTTATGTGCAGGTTGGTTGTTTGTGGCTTGTTTTTTGTTGTGAGAGTGGGAGTGACTGACGTGATCAACTTGTTTTGAGTTTCTACCCCAGGGACAATGGTTCCATTTTATTTTCTTGCTTTGGCTTGTTGGGTCATGCGAACAGTGTCCGTGAGAGTGAGGTCAGATTTAGCTTGTGGACGGTCAGACAGTGTATCATCGAGGACTCCAACAATAATTCTGTCTCTGATAAGTTCATCCTTCAGAGTTCCATACTCACAATTTTCGGCGAGGCAGTATAAATCTAGAATAAAGGTGTCCACGGATTCACCAGGGTTTGCTTTTTCATCTATTGAACTGAGCTTGTTCGACGATAAAATTGCGGCGGGCTGCAGAATAGCCATTTAGGGCAGTTTTGACTTCATCGAGGGAAGCGGTTGCTTCGTTTATGCTTAATGTTTTGACAATGACATCAACACAATCACCCATTGCATAAAAAATGTTGCAACCAGTTCCTGGTTTGATTTGTTTTGAAGACCAGAAGCGATCCGATAGCGCTCAAAATGTTGAAGCCATGCATTGATCCCAGCATGCAATGCTTAATCTTAGGGCTACTTTTTCCCCTACATTGAAAAAATAAAAGACTAATTCTTTCAAAAGTAAGATTAAAACTCATTTTGACAATGACTTGAAGTTATCAAAAGGTGATCATCAATTTTGCTTCTGAAATGTGGCATCTGGGAGTGTTCTCCTAAAAATGGCAGCACACGCACAGATGGTTACTCTACTCAAACCAGCCCCTAAATTCATGTTTTCTTGAAACCCCTGCCTTTTACTTATTTAATGTACAGATTTGTGGTGGTCTTAGCAATTGTTGTCCTCAGCACAACCATGTGAGATCCCTAATAATTTGAACTCAAGTTTAAGTATTACAGTCGAGCTATGTCATGCGTGACCAGTATCCGCGAGACTGAAATGAACATCCGAATTCCTCTGTGGAACGTCTGAGGTTTGAATTGGAACTTGAAGGTTTTTCTGAAAGTTGGTACGAAAAATGCACAATGAAGGAACAATAGTTTTTACTTTTCAAACACTGCTTATTTTATAGTAAAACAAAAGTTCATAACTAACTATTTGTGATATATCAAGGAAATATCTATGGGAAATTCAGAATCTCAAGAGTAATATAAAGTTCAAAACTGGCAAGTAGATTTGAATATGTACTAGTTTCAAATTTCAAAACTGCTGGTCATATATGACGTACGTAGTTTGACTGTAACTGACCATTTTAAATGAAATGAAATACTGAAATCAACAAGAAATTACCAATATTGAATGTCATTTAGCCAGTAAAAGTGTCTAGGAAATATAATCATGGACGAAATGTGAAACGTGTAATTGATGAATACATCTGTATGTGACATTAATTATTGCGGTGCATTTGTATTTTTAGGTCTTAAACCACAACAAACAGCATGTGATAGATGGCAAAATTGTAAGTTATTCAGGAATGTTTCTCACGGTATCACAAAAGCAACTAAAGTTGATAAAACCAGTGTTGACTTTGTCTTTAGAGAAGTTTCCTTCCAAGGTTCCTTTTCCAAAGTCCATATTCCTGTTAAATGTATTGATTGTTTAGAACTCCACTCTCCTCTGGGAGGTTTTTCCCTTTGTACTTCAGCTCTTTCCCACTGTCATCAAATTAAAAGAACAGTTGAACTTACCAGTGATGAAATTTAATTTCAATTGATTTCTTTGTAGTCTCCCCAATTAGTAAAAAATGAAATGTTCTGGTTATTATGTTGTTATCAGCCCAAATCCCACCACTTTCCTATCCCAAATTGGGATAGGAATGTGCTGACTTTAAAGAGTGTGAGACAATCATCAACTGCTCTCCTCTGGTAAAGGCAAATCAGAAAGATTCATTGCGTGCTGACAAAGATTGTGCTGTTGGTGGTTTGGTTGTTTGGGTGCATGTGGTATCTGATTAGTTGGGTTTTTTTTTTAAAAAACATGTTGGGAGGAATGCAGACCTTTGCAGTCATTCCCCAGATGCTTTAGTCTCTAATTAAGCCCCATGTCTGGGTCGGAGGATAAGTAGTGTTTATGCCTGCACAGTTTGAATACCATCTCCTCGGAGGTTGCTCTGTCCGCAGAAAGTCAAGAATTATTCCTATTTTATTACATCAGTTCGTAATGTTGTAGTCATCTTCCTTGTCTTAGTGTGTCCTTTAATTAAGTTACCGCAGGAGTGTGTTGTCTCAGTTTTAAGACCCCTTTCGTAGCATTACTTCACATGAATGTGTGCTCCCAAATTCTCAAGCCAGCAGCTCAGCTTGTTTGATACCCAAATCTAGAACCCAAATAACAATCAGCACATCTACGTACCTTGCAGACAACCCTGTAACCTTCTTAACTCCAAACCCTATTTAATTTATCTTGTCTTGTGACTTGATCTTATATTATTGTCATTACCATTATCACTATCATATTGTTGTTATTAAGTGGATAGACCTCCTAACCCTTTCACTCCTGTGGGGTTCCCCATTGACGAGTAAAATCATCTCGGGTTAGACAGAATAAAATCTGTTAAGTGAGACTCCTAGGATTCAATGGGTTAAATGCATCACTTTAACTTGGTCTGGTTCATGAGTTGAGGGAAGAGATTTATAAGGTGTGTTTATGGAATCATTTTTTTTCTTTTTTTGAGGTTGATCCTAAACCAGCAGCACCCATAAACAAGGTGAGTCTATTTATGTATTTGACCAATGCTGGTGATGGGAATAGAAGTATTGTGCAAGCTTCTAATTAATACACATAATTTTAACTCTTTGATCACCCCTGAACTAGGCCTCAGTGATGAATAAAATCCTAGAAGGGATATAAGGGTTACTGTTTTCAGATTGAAACATGTCTTTGCTGGTAACATGAAGCTGATTGTGTGGTTCCAGAAAATATATCCATACCTCACCACAGAGGGAATTGGAAATTCCCAGGGGGTGGGGGGTCAGGGTTCCAGGAAATTCCAGAGGGGAAGGGGGCTTGGACGATAAAAATCACTTTCCAAGGGGTTAATTTTGAACTCAGTACAATTTACTGATCTGGTAGATAAATAAGATAAATAAATAAGTGAAATTCCCTCTGTGGTGGGTTATGGACATATTTTCTGGAACCACACATTGATTAAGTCAGTTGCTGGAGGAGGAGGCTGCTGCCTAAAGAGATTTTTCAGGAGCCCTTCGGGCTTCCTACATGTATATTAGAAGTCAATAGCCCGAGTCATTTTTTCAAGAGCCTAGAATTAATTAATTAACTCAGGTCCCACCCCCACTTCCCCACTGCTGTTTTCATCGTTTAATCTCCAGCTGGGATCAAATTTACAAGAAAGTTAGGATGAATCACCTTATGAGGTGACCGGGCAACCGTTAGGCAACAGCCTTGTTTACTATAAAAAAAGGTAAATTTAATTCAAAAAAGTGTATCCCAAGAAAGGGACGTTTAGAAAGGCTTTTGCTTTACATTTTCCAGAGGTTGCCATGTGGAATAACTGATGCGTTGGGATAAATTGCCCGTTTGTTTTTCACAGAAGCTAGCTAAGGGAAACCATAGTATGTGAGAGTTGATCAAGATGGTAGCACCATAGAAATTTCACATTGAAAGCAAGCAATTCTAAAATTCATTTTTTTTGTGAACCCACTGACAATGGCTTAAGTGTGTGTGATGTTTTGTCTCAGGTGCAATGGCTTGAAATAATTAAAGGTTCTATGTGTCATTTTGTTTTATTTTCAACTCTAGGCAAGGCAGTTAATAAAAGCAAATTTTTGCTTTTCTCATTTTTAGCCACCTCATTTGAGGGTGAAAAAAATATTTGTGGGAGGTCTCAAACCAGAAGCTACATCAGATCATCAAATTAGAGAATATTTTAACAAATATGCACCGGTAAGTTGTCATAATTTAGAAGCCCCATTTTTTTGCCGTAGCACTGAACTATATATGGGAAATAGAGGCTGATGCAGCCTCAATTATTTGGAAACAAAAAATTGGCCACTACTGTGTCCATTAAAGGCGAGCTTGATCTAGAAAGACTTGAGAGAACTTTGGCAAAGGCAGTTTTATTAACAGTGACTCCTACATATCCCCTCCATAATGACAAGTAATATTGTCTGGGGTTAGACAGAGTAAAAATCGATCATCTCATTACTGGGAATCAAAGGGGGACACTCATAGTTATTGAGTTGATGCAGTGGTTGTTAACCAATTATTAGGGAGTTTAAGCAAAGACAATGGCAACAGCAATGAACAGCATCACTTGAAATATAACTTAGTGCCATTGCGAGTATTTTGCAATTATTCCGTCTTGTTCACCTTGTACAATACGGGCGAACTATCCTGCAACTGGATGGGTACGAACAGTCTTCAAGTAAAAATAGAAGATAAATGGTTCATTTTTACATCATCACGCTTTCTTCGAAACCTAAAATTTGGTGATTTCACATTGTTGCACATGCGGCACGATTATTTTTCCTCTTTTAACCAATGACATTCTTGCTTTGTGGCGTTCTAGTTCCCGTACCTGTCGTCTTTGCTTAACTCCCTATTGACTCCTAAGCTGCCCTCAATTGACGAGTAAGTAAGCATCTGGCATTTAAGACAGAGTAAAAGCTATCAAGTCTCACTCCTAGTGCAGGGATGGCGCAGTGGTGAGCACTCTCCTCCCACCAATGTGGCCCGGATTCGATTCCCAGACTCAGCGTCATACATGGGTTGAGTTTGTTGGTTCTCTACTCTACACCGAGAGGTTTTCTCCGGGTACTCCGGTTTCCCCTCTCCTCCAAAAAACCAACATTTGACTTGATTTGCGTTAATTGTTAATTTCAGTTTAATTACAGTGTCCCCAGTTAGTGCTCCTGTCTGAGCGCTAGACGACTAGTTCCTGAAACAACGTTCCAAACCCTAACAAAAATGCTAAACTTAGGCCTAAACACTATGCTTTAGATAAATTAATGACTGGGCCTATGGCCAGCTATTGTACCCTTCACCCCCTCACCCCCTACCCTCCACCCCCGGAGTAGTCAAAATATGCCACATTTGTTGTTGAAAGGTTTTAGTACTACTGGCTTCAAAATTTTTGCGTGCTTTTTGAGTTGGATGACTGAGTTTATCTAATGTTTCCTTAGGTAAAAGATATAGAATATGTCACAGAACACTTATCGAAAAAGAAAAGAGGTGTGTAAAGATTTCCCATAATCACCCTGATGAACACATTAATAAATTTTGAAAGAATATGTTGTCTTTGTTCTGATCTGTGAACTTGACATTGACATGTTATTTGGAACCAATACTTGATCTTTGATTTTGTCATCATGCAGTGAGCTCTCTTTCAAGAACTGTTACTGTTGCTGAATTGAATTTGTTTATTTAGCTTCGCCTAATTTGAATTCAAGGTTTCCTGTACATTGCAGTCTTTAAATACTTATGAATCAGCCATAGGAAAATGGTTCTGCCACATAGTATTTCAAATTACACTTGCTGTTCGTCTCTGATGGCCTTCAGGGGTCATACAAACATTTATCCCTAGTGATGAAAAAATGAGATAGGATCCAAAAAGTATTGAAGACTAAGTGCAATATCTCCTAAAGGATTACAGATAGGTTTCCTATATGTTGCAGCCTTGAATAAATGCCAAAAAACGATTACTTTCTGGCTTAAAAAACCTGATCAATCTTCTGTTTAAAACCTTATTCAAATCCTTGACATTAATTTTTATTTAAATTGCAGGGTTCTGTTTTGTTTCCTTTGATTCTGAAGACACTGTAGACAAGATTTGTGAATTACAATTCCATGAGATTGATGGAAATAAAGTGAGTTAAAAAGAGAAATAGAAGTTACTCTTTCAGTGTGGTAGCACTAAAATGTGTACTTTGTTCTTAAAGCAGTTTATTTCTCTTCTCCTAAATGCTGTTCAACACTGATATCCTGCAAAATTTTACATTAGAAGAAGTCTTAATTAAAAAACAAAAATAAGCAAAAGAAACTTTCACAAAAAAGTTGAAAACATGAAACAAAAGTTCAGGCTAATCCTGGATTAAGTTAATCGGCTTTCGCACAACCGGGCCCTCAGAACTATTGATATAATACTTTTAAATTTCAGTTGTCCTTTTTGAAGAGGATCATTCATCAACTGAAAATGGTTTTTAAAACCACCTCTCATAGATAGCCTATGCTCTATACCAAGCCATTTTTGTGTGAAGCATGTTTGATCATTTTGTTTTGTTTTTGTTTTGTTTTTTTTAATCAAGGTTGAAGTTAAGCGAGCTCTTCCTAAGGAAGTACAACAGCAGCAGGCAGCCCTTAGAGCTGCTGTGGCTGGAAGAGGAATGATACCGGCAATTGGTGAGCTTAAAAGTATAGTGTCAGATTTAGGCCAAAGAGGCTGTAAAGCTGGTAGATCACTTGCTTGACCAAAATGAAGAAGTGCAGTTTTATCTTTAGACGATCATAAACGATTTTGCAGAACAAACTTGCAGCTGTTTCAGATCCAACAAGATGTACCGTAGTTAATTTGCACATCCCACTTCAATGCTGTGTTTGACATGCTTCAATGAACTGACTGGACAGCTTTCTCAGTTGATTTTTTCATGATATACATGTAAATTTAACAAATTGATGTCAGTTTTTCATGCGTCTGTCCTGTTATTGATCATGAATATCGTTACAACATTGTCAAAGTAGCTGTGAATCCACGAGGCGATAGCTCTTTGATCTGACATCAATTTGTTTTTTACAATAACAAAAAAGGCAGAGGGGTCAAATTTAAGTCAAACACGAGAAGAACGCGAGACAAAAGTGAGAGAAACTTCAAATTTCATTCAATCTGACGCGAGCAATATCGCATCAGTTTTGCATAAATTATAAATTTGTGTGTCTTCAGGCCCACTTATTGACAATAAAAATTGGCCAATGAGTGCGGGACAATTTGGCAGTCATTGTAAAAAAGGCTTTTAATTTCTTTATGGTACTTGCATGTTGATATCATGTCACTGAGCTATTTTGTGCCAAGAAACCTAAAAATGCTTCCATTTTGTGCTTGGGAACTGAATCTCATATAATAAGTGTTGTAATACATGAAAGGAAAAAACGACAGTGCATGACAACAACAAAATAAATTCAGTGTTTTTATCTGCTTTGTGTTATGGTTCACGTGAGTGTTAAGGGAAAGAAGGCATTAACATCAGCTAGCAGACCATTTTAGCAAATGATGTTTTCTCACTACTGTTAATTCAACAGCTGCCACAGCTTTTGGAGTTGTTCCGGCTGGAAGAGGAAGAGCTACAACTGGTCTAAGTAGAGGTAAATTTGGCTTTTCTGTAGACTCTAAATGTCAGCTGAATTAAGCCAAGGATAATTATTTTGAGCTATAACCAGACTTTGCTACTTTAAAGCACATTAATTTTGTCTTTTCCCGAGGCATAGGCACACAACTTTATTGCATTATCTCCAAAATCAGTTTTCTGAGTTGCACAAAAATGCAGTTATTTTCACAGCTCATGTAAAAACGCAAGCAGTCAGGGAGTTCATGTGAAGCCATAATTTAGTGTATTTTAAAGTATCAAAGGCTATTTACATGGACATGCATACAGTGAATTTGTGCCCACCTTTTGTGCCCAAGTGCAATATTATATTTAGACTTGAAACTTGCACACAAAATTGTGTCATGTGCCAATGTTGGATCTTGAAAAAGAGTGTTCCTGTCAGGGTAGCGGCCAGGTGTAAACACAGCTTTTTTTTCCAAATACATCAGACTGAGATTGCTTTTTTAAATAGCTGAGGAACAGGTAGATTGGGAGTTATAATATGACAGTGAAAAACAGTTTAAAATGAAACTTTGATTTTGCGGTAGCCTTAATTTATTACTGCAAACAAAATGCTGCAGTGCTGAAACCACAGAAAAGGCAAAAATTTGTGCTAAAAAGACTGGCTATTCAAAGAAAACATCTTTCTTTGGCAATAAAATCTATGAAGTGTACTCCTTAGGATTCAAAGGGTTAAGTGTGGTGTGGAGGGTGCTCTTTGGGCACATTCACAATAAGGTAACATTTTGATTTGGAAAGGTCCTTTTGTGCATCACTACAGGAGCTGGTGGGATTAACCTTGCAGCAGCTTACAGCCCAACATATGCTGCAGCACTTTATGGGGCTGCATTTGGTACATCTGGTGCCTACGATCCTGCCTTGTATGCAGCTTCTTATGCTGGTTTGCCAACAGCATTTCCAGCATACTCCCCTGGAAGCCCATTTGCTGCAGCAGCAGCGGCTGCCTCAGAATACCCAAGAGGCGGATATGCATTACCGTACAGCCCAGGTAGAGAGGCTGGTATTCACCTCCCAGGTATGCAGGGATCGCAGAATAAAGAAATTTGTTGATTGCAGGACTGTGGCTTGAAAGATTGACTGCCTTTCTGTTTCATATTGATTAATAATTGATGGATTGGTGTCACTCTAATCTATACTATATCGATAACATTTTCAGAGAGATTTTAAAGAAGTAATCTTGTATGTAACAACACTTCTTTTATTTCAATGTTTTTAAGGAACATTTTTCAATGTTGCCTGTGCATGAAGATGTTTATTTAGTGAGAAGTAGAACTGAATTTAGCTTTATACAACAAAGTGTGTGGCTCTGCCATGGTTACTTTCAATTCTACACAACCATACATAATTTGTATTTATAAAAAAAATACAGAGGAGAGAATTATATTTTTTGATGTTCCATTGTAAATTTTTGGGATTCAAATTAATTTGTATTGGAGTTGTGTTGAGACACATTGAGACATGCATTAGATGGTTTTCATAAAAATATATTTATTGCTAACACCAAAAAAGGAAAGTCTCTTTTTCTCATTGACGATTCCATCAGTACATGTATTTATTGTTTAAGCAAAGGGATTTGGTTTTCAACAAGAAAGTAACACGTTTTTTAATGCTTGACAATTGCACTCCAATACGTACATTTCCCAGAGAATTACAAACTGGCATGTCTTCTGAGCTCAGACAAGTGCCAGCTTTAGGCTGAAGTTGAATAGAGCTCAAAACAAGACAGCATTTTATTTTGAATATTGGAAAAGTGAGTAGAATTTGTGGATGTTGATATTTATTGTACTACCTGTGTAGACAGTCAGTAGTTGTATAGTGGATGAATGCATGTATTAAATATGAGTATGTACAATTATTTTCAATTCGTCAAGTGTATTCAGTGATCATGAGCTGAAAAAATGCACCCAGTGGTACTTAGTGGAAATGCTCTAAGTATTTTAAATTTGTAATTTCCGTGGTAGCTTTGATTGGGACACTTGGAGGTACTGTTGCTGCGCGTAATGTTAGTTTTGATTTGGTATTTAGACTACAGGGCATTTTGGTAATAACTATTGGAACTATGTCAGCCTTACTAGCACTCTTCAAAACTATTCTAAGCTATTAGATTTAATTATTATATCATGTCTTGGGACAATTAGTACAAAAGAAGTTAATTTCACTTATTTCTGTTCTTGCACTACCCTTTCTTTAAAGCAGATCAAGCAGGTACGTAAATATTCACTGAAAGATGGGCAAATTGACCATTTTCATCAACCTTACCTACTTTTTTTGTGTTTGCCAAGAAAACAATAAAAATGCAGCTGTGAAACCCTGATGACTTTATTTGCAAAACATTAATGAAACCCTTAAGAGTACAGGCGGAGGGAATATTTAGGACAACTGAAAAGGGAACACATGTACTGTTTGTAAAAAGTATTTTACTGTCACTAAGATGAAGGCATTTTGATCCATAATTTGCTGGTTGTCCCAAGTACTAATAATAATATTACCCCCATTATGGTTAGCATCATGGTATTTTCAGTTAGCCCGGTAGTAAAAATAGGGCACCTTTCATTTATACCAACTAATCAAGTAGAAATCTGAGGAAACAATAAACTGTGATAAGTGTAGTAAACATAAGATGCACAGATTCTCCCTGTCTCAACAGGAAAGCTGTAAAAGACCATTAAAGTTGAGTTAATAAAGCCAGTTCTCACCATTTCACTGGAATGTTCCGAATGCCCTTAGAATTCTGGGGTTTTCCATTGTATGCATATGCATTGTAAGGAGAAATAGGAAACTAAAACATTTGTTTGGCCAAAATGCAGTTTTTGCTTGTTATGCTGTTAATTAAGTATATATTGCAAAGTTTTACTCAAACGTTTGGAAGGTTATAAACCCAGATGGTGCTGCACACTTTGAAATGTAGCAATTATTATTTAATTGCCAAATATTTTGATATGAAGAGTACAAAGATCACAGTAAGGTGCAATGGATACTTGACAGGTCAAGGATGGGCTTTTCAAAACAGGATGAAGAAAAGCAAAGGCTTCTGATGCAATTGTTACTGTTAAATTTATAGTGGTATCCATTTCGTTTGTACATAAAAAGTCATTCATTAACCAACACCCAACTCTACCGTGTCTTAGACAACTCTTTCAGTCCTATTAATAGGATCAAGAGGTGAACTCTCCATTGCAGTTGCCAGACCATTAAAATCCTCAATAGTGGCAAATCTCATTGTTTTTTTCAGTGGTTATTAACATGTAGGAACATAGACTCTGTTGTTCCTTGAGGTGGCAAGCCTCAAAATGTTCATCCAGGGATTGGATTGGATTTGAGAGTCAAACAGATATTATTTATGGATTCTAAGCTTAAACGAGAACCATTTTCACATGATAAATCCTTAGTACATAAACTTTTCACAGATAATGGGCTGAAAGGGTTGACAAAGACAAGGGTGTGATGTTGTATGTAACCAACTCTTGCAAAGCAAGAAGGAGTTTTGTGCTATGCCCTGCACAGTTGAATTCGACTTATAGTTTTGTATTTTTGAAGATGTTTAAATTTATTGGATACTTGTACATTTTGTTGTTCAGTTTTTGTGAATGGTTTCTAAATATCTGTACATACGAAAGATACGAATTCTGTGGCATAAATAACGTTAAAGGCTCATTGCGTGAAAGAATTAAAGCACACGCTGCAAAAACCAAGAAATGCCATGATGAAGGGATAGCAACATCCTGTGGCCTAAACTTAGTTGGAGGGTTTAAAATTGGTGCATCGATCGCCTCAGTATTTTCTACAGCCTGCCAGCAGAGCCTTTCTAAAATCAACCAGAAAGAAAGGACTCTGCAGAAATCGTGGTAAGTCTTCATTGAGTATGTGCAAGCAGTTTGTTGAAGGCCAAGTCTCAGTTGCACTCCTAGATGCCATATTGATTTTAGTCCTGAAGGCTCAAATTTGACCTTTAATGCCTTGACAAAAAATATGATGCAATCATTGCCTAAACCGGTTTGACCGGTGTGACTTGCCCACAAAGTTGAGCCACGGCGACTTAAAAGACTTGACGTGATTTCTGCAGAGCCTCTTTCTCACTCTCTGCCAAGTTTTAGAGAGGCTCTGCCTGCAGGGTGTATTTGCTTGTGGTTGTTTAAACAGCAAAAGTGACAATAAAACTGTTTTCAAAAAGTGAAATACAGTCAACTGAATGGTCAAAACATATTAAAAATACCTGCACTCACCTTGTCAGTATTACCATGAGGGTACGCCAGAACAGGTGGGAATCCGTTTGGGGCATTTGGATGTAAATTTTATGCAATATGAACTGCCAAGGTGTAATGAACCTTTTCTTTCAGATCATATGATAGTCTCTGAGACTGTTCCTTTAATTTTGTTAATTTAACTATCCTCTGGAGTGTTTTGAAAATGAAACAGCAAATCTAATGTAAATCTACTAGCAGCTGGTCTACTACACACTACACGAAACTGATAGTGGCCAACTTAGAACTGGGTTGTTGATGCAAGTGCTTGTACATGGACTTCTAGATGTTTTGAGAGAAAGCGCCCATGAAGTCTTTTTGTCATAATTATGTGAGGAAAATTCCAGATAAGGATTTTCCCCTTCTGACTGTCCCAGAAACCTTCATATTGAAGCTGTGCCTTATCACCTTGTATTCTGATCTCTTCCCCCCAGACAACAGACACTTGGCCTCTCAGGGATGTGTGAAATTTTTCTTCTCTATACCATGCAAGGCTAAAATTTTGGCCAGCTTTCAGACTATCTTAAGAAAGTCAGGAGAATCTGGGATGAATATCCAAGAATTACCCCTGCATATTTCATAGATGCAGGTTGCGTGTTCATGGACAGCATTTGCATCAATCAACTATAAATATTGTAATCAGTAGCTCCTAGTACTTTCCAGGCATAACAATACTGAACTTGTGATTGATTTTTCCACTTTCCCTTTTTCTTGACTGAAGCATGCAATGTTAACCCTTTCACTCCCGTGGGGTTCCCCATTGACGAGTACAATCGTCTGGCAGTAGACAGAGTAAAATCTGTAAGTGTCACTCTTGGGAGTGAAAGGGTTAACTGTGTTGGTAGGCAGTGGGGAACAAATTTAAAATGGTGTTTTATTAGTTTAAAAGTTCTTTAGACTTAATGGCTTGGCTTGTCAATTCTCTTACTTTAAGGTATCCAATGGTTGTATTAATATTACTTCTCTACATCTGCCTTCACGTATACATGTCATTGAGTTAATGAGTATAAAAATTCAGCAACACAGTGAGAGTTAAAGTTAAAGAATTACTTGAGAAAGATGTGAAAGCTTTGTGCCATAAGTTCTACATGTATCTGTAATTACACCTTCCTGTAACCTGGGCTTTTAAGGGGAGGCTCTTATGCTTATGTGCAACTGAGGAGTGGCTCTGCAAGGATCAAAATTTAAGTTGGAGGGGGGAAGGGGTGGGGTTTCTTGTCAGGCTTTACAATCTAGCCTTCTCATACAATAATTTTTGTTTTATGTACTCTGACATTTTTTGGTCAATTCCCTGTAACTGGATTTAATATTGTAAGAATTCTAATAAGAATTGTTTGTAAAACAATATTTTAAAGCGAATCAAATCATTAGTTATAGTTTAACAACAAGTGGTACATCTTACTGCTGTGACATAATTTACTTGCATGTTCCCTTTATGGAGACAGTTTATCACTATTGCTCCTAAATAATCACATCCGGTGGTGTAGTTTTTGTCACTGTGGTTCATTAAAAATATCAAATTGTCTTTTCCCTTTCAAAATTAGAGTTCAAGCTTGAAAATATTATAGAGTAAAATATCAATGTCAACTTTTCTGGTAGCGACAGAGACCTTAAGATAGGTGACAACAACAAAAGCATGGAAAACTGCAATTTTAACTTTCAAACTAGCTTTTCTGTCATGTTCCAACTTACTATTAACTTTGACAGACTGGGAAAATCACCCACTAAATGAGTTGGTAGAAATGGTTTCAAAAATAAAATGGAAGATGAATAATTTGCCATGTACTAGTGTTTTTCATCAAACTTGAGATAAGGAAAGTAAAGAATTGTGCCAAAGTTGATAATGCATGAACAAAGCCATAGTTTTCCTTGAAACAATTTGGCCATCTTCATGATGTTGATGTTATAGATCTAAAGGTCCCTAATCTACCTTGGAAGGTATTTGCCATGAATTTAAGTCATTAAAAAGTTGTCCTGCATCAACGTCACTCAGTTTGGTTATTTTACTTTTCAATTCTTTCTTTTGTCAAAGGGATTTCAAAAGCTTGGCTTCATTTTTGCCTGTGAAAGGGTTATGATTCTTTGGCATCCCCTTTTTAACTTGAAGTAACCATTTTGACACACTTTCTTAGTGTCACCGAGTAATATTGGGACAGCGGTTTCTACTAAGTCGCTGACCCTTCATCACATAACAGATACAAGCGATCTGATTGGCTCGTTCCCGCAGCAGGGAAGTGGCATCATGGACAGAGATGACATTGGAAGCTCACCATTTCGCATCCTTTGACGGCAACAATGAGGATGCCAGGTAAGAACCACCACGCTGTACATCTCTGGTTGAGCTGGCCTTGCTGTAAAATCAAGTCCACGTAACGGCAAAGAAACTTAGAACTAGAGCTGCTAAGGTCATGCTGGTTTCTACACTATATGCATGTATGTGCATGTATAAGGCCAGCCTAACAATGCTGTGTCTTTAATGGTAACCTTGTCTAATTTGTTCTGAAAAATTCTTTAATCCTTCTGTTAAGGAGTTTGCTGGTAATCATCTCTCATAATTCTCACAGTCACTAGAATAAACCATGTTCATTTCATTTGCATTAAAGCATGCAGGGTTGTTTGGTTGGCTTAACATGTAGCTCAGGAGATTAGGTAAATGTGGTATGTAAATATGCACAGTAAGTTAAAGGGAATGTTGTGAAGAATTAAGAAAGAAATATTCTCTGTAACCTTAACACTGATCTCATTAGAAAACTATGTAAAATAGTAAGATAAAACTTAATGTTAACTGGTATTGTTATTTGATAAATTTAATTAAATAATTTTTTTGCCTCATTTGTTTCTATAAATTTTCTTGATTGTTAGAAAAACATAACAGAGGTGATCCCGAATCAGACCAATACTAAAGACACTTTTGTTGAGTTTTTTAACAAACAGAGGTCTTCAATTTAAGCCTAATTATTGTATTCATTGTATTGTTTTCCATTGTCTTTGTTTCCATATTCATGTTTATGTTAAAACAACTAAGTCAGGTTTTAAATTTTTCACCATTGATCACTTTTTGGAAAGAAATCAGTTTTCGTCTTTTTTTTTCCCAGCAGTTTCTTTAACGATAATAAAAGAAATTATTATTAATTTGTGATCACTTCTGTTTTGCTTGCTGTAAATGAACATTGATGCTTATGATGGTGTTTGTGATCTCATTATTTGAATCTTGATCTTGCATATATATTCATTTTTGGTGTGCTTTATTATTGGGTAATATTGTAATAACATTTTACGTTTGTACAAAAAATGGTATGCAATAGACCGAATGCATAAATGGCGGCCAAAAAAATATTCTTTTGTTCATGTGCTAATTAGCCTCACTAGCCTCGTTTGCATGGACAAAATACAAAAGAAATGTTGCTTGAGAGCAAGGCTAGTGAGTCTAATTTTTTTAGCACATAAACAAAAGAATATTTTTTTGGCCGCCATTTATGCATTCGGTCTATCATTTCTTGTTGCTTGTGAGAGGGTATGGTATGGTTCGACCAGGTCCTTGTGCCTAAGAATGTGGGGAAAGGAATAAGCTGTGATGGGTGTGTTATACACATTCAATGCTGTGGATATCTTTAACAAAATGTGCCAAGTTCATTTGCATGATTTTGACTGGGTGAAGAGATCATTATGATGTGGAGTATCATGAATAATTTGACACAATAGTTACTAAGCTGTGTTTCAGCATTGCACAACGTGACACTAGTTGTGCAGGGAAAGCAGAGGATTGAGTTTGTTCTGTTTTCTCACACTGTTTTTTTGTTTTTCTACTCTATGCCGGATGTGACAAAATATCAAATCCGCTAATCAATAGAACAAGTCTCACAATTTCCAATCAAGTTGCCAACAATTAGCATCAATTTGTTTGTTGACCAAGTCACATTCCTAGCAATTTATGTCACCTCTCTTGTTGTGCAATTCATATATTCAAGGACCGTGCCTCGAGTTTTGCAAGTTAAGATGCTTGTTTTATAAATCAAGAAGAGAGAGGACAGCTTTTGATCAATTCTGTTTTCAAGGGTGACTGCAAGAGTAACAGCAGGCGACCTGTTTATTGTCCCAATAATGACGACTGCTACGGCAACGACAACACCAAAATCGAAACTTCAACATCACCCCCCCCTCCCCCCTTCCCGGGGCAAACCCCGGGTATTTGACTATCTTCTGTGCCCAGGGAGTAGGGAATTTAAACTTTGTCTGCATGGGTGGGGAAAATTGAGCCAGAAGTGTCAGGTTTCAAATGAAACACGTGTTTGGACGCGATAGAAGATGGAAGAGTTTAGGGGCCGACCATTTAACTCTCAGGGTTGGGGGGGGGGGGGGAGGTTAGTTTGAAAAAAAATTTCCTGCAAGCGCTTGTTGGAAGAAAAAAATTGCATGCAGCACAAATGAAATAGAAAAAAAATTCATACTCTGCTGCAAGCAAGGAAAAAAAAAATGTTGCAAAGCTATTTCGTCATTCCTGGGGGGCTTTACAAAATCCCAGCAAAACTGCAACCATTCTGGATAATCTGCAAGCCAGCGAGCCACTCTGGTTAGCCTATTAAAATAACACAATGGTCAGCCTAAATGTCACACCAGTTGGCCTACAGTTAGCTTAGGTAGCTTGCGGTTTGCCCTTAAAATGGGATAAGGGATTTCTTGCTTGCTCGGTTCACTTGGCTCCAAGTCATAACGGTTAGCCTAAATTACACATTGGCTAGCCTAGTTAGCACTGCAGTTCCTTATGTAACATGAGAATATGATTCTAAAGAATGACATTCCGAAAACATGTAGCTATACAAGAATGATTTTGTATAGCTTAAAAAATTTTAAGTCTTTGCAGCTCCATATTAGAACTATTACTGAAATAACCACAATGTAAATGTAAACACGACACTTTTGAGGGAAAAAAAATCCTGCAGAGAAATGACGAGGAAAAAAAATTTCCTGCAAAGCATTTAGGAGAGAAGAAAATATTCTGCCCACCAAGGTTGCTAGAAAAAAAAAAATGGAATGATCATGCGGCACGCATTTTTGTACATTTCTCTCCCGTACTTGTCAAAACAACAACGGAAAACATTGGTAAAATGACCAGTTTTCGGGTTTTGACGACAACATGGACAAAAAACAATGAATCTTTTGTTCTTTCTCCTTTCTTCAAATCTGTACGTGCGAATCTGGTTAAAGAATGCTTCGCCTATCTTGTACAACATACAAGATGGAAACATTGTGAAACCTTCTTGGTTCCTTAAACTCCCTAATGTCTCCTGTTGTAGTTTGTGTACCCATAATTTTCTTGTAGATTATATTAGCTACTCAAATTGCTTGCTGTAGATGTGCTTCATTTTGCTGATCATTCACAATTGGGTCTCTGAGCGAGTTCATCTTCACAACTTCGGCAACTGGGTGAAGTTATAGTGACATGAGAGGAACGAATATTCCTTCTTGTGCTGATTGAATGATTCGCCTGTAGACCAAGATCCTCGATACTGTACAGGTGTTCAGTCCCCCTCGAAAACAAAATAGATCAAAAGCTGCCCTCTCTCTCTTCTTGATTTATATGAATTTAATGTAACATAAGATATGTACTGTAATTTTATCTTTTGAACAATAAAGACACTTTGTTTATTTATTTATTTATTTATTTATTAAAACAAGCGTCTTAACTTGCAAAACATAGAGCATGACATTCGAGGCGCGGTCCTTGAATATAAGAATTGTACAACAAGAGAGGTGACATAAACTGCCAGGAATGTGATTTGGTCAACAAACAAATTGATGCTAATTGTTGGGAACTTGATTGTAAATTGTGTGGCTTGTTTTCTTTATTAGCGGACTTGACATCTTGTCCCATACGGCATAGCATATTTTTCAGAAGCACGTGCCAGCACATTTGGACCAATATTGTCATACACCAGAACTGCCTTCCATCCGTATGCTCGCTAACTCACTGTGTATTTCATGCTGAGTTGCACAACGCGGTTTCACTGTCTGGGAAATGTAACACAATAGAATTGCACTTGAAACAACTGCATCATTAGTCACACATCACGTTAACATAATGTTACGAATATTGTACTTTCAGTAGACATTTTTTTTATCATGTCATAACAAGGAGTCATCTTGCCACTGCAGGGAAAGGCCACTATGTTGTAAGAAGTCAGATTGTTTTAGAATTGCACAATGGTAGGGGTGGGGCATAGTTTTTGAGTGGATGTAGGGGTGTTTTAGTTAGTGACTCCTAAGGCATCCCCAGTTGATGAGTATATATTTAGACAGATTAAAGTCTCACTTCCAGGCGTCAATGTGTTAAGTATACTTAAATGAGATGAGTTGTGTAATAACATAAATCAAACAACTGTTCTGATTATGAGCAGTTGTGAAATAGTGCGACTTTCCGGTGACAGGATGACCTCAACCCTGCTGTGATCTTTAAGCGTTAAAGCTGCAAGCCACTTTGTTCCATCTTATTTTAACCTAGGGTTTTTTTCTTACCACCACCTCCTCTTTGATAAGTTGAAATTATCACAGTAGAGTTTTTTGAGAGTGGCTAATTTCAGTCATTATTGTTTTGAGGATCTTAATTAATGAATATTTAATCAATAGAGTTTTGGATCTGATAATTGCTTCTAAGCAAAGCAACAATTCAGTTCTTCATGGTGTCCCCTACTTCCATTTTTTTGTTTCGTCACTCGATCTCTTCTCCCTGAGAAGGACTATGTAACGAGTCAAAGAAAATTTGTCTAAGAGGCTACCCTTAGCGTAGGACACTTTCAAAGTAACCAATCCAAAAGGCAGGTACGAAAGTCGGACACGAACAACAGATTCTCACCTTGGATCAACGTAAAAAAATGATTTATAAGGCCTCGAGATATCACCCTAGCCCTAATCTTTAAGCTAACCTTGGTAAAATTAGGGCAAATGCCAAATTGTTTTGGTTTGCAAAACCGTTTTCCGCTCATTCCAAGGTGAGCAATCCGAGTTGATGCGGTTCGAAGTTTGTACCTGCCCCAAGCCAAAAGCTTTTTGTTTTGCCCTTAGCTTAGCCCGGGCATTGTCTTGACAATTCAGAGAGAAACTGGCATGGTATATCATTCTGCAGCAGGCCATCTACATGTAATTCCAGTCAATTTAGAATTTGGACCTTTGAGTATGGCTGCGTTTTAATTTTAGAGTTGTGCAGTGCTGCAGCAATTAGGTTGAAGTGAGGCAGTGGAGGACAATCTTCTATGACTAAATCAAATAAAGGCACCAGCTTTTGTTTCCTCTGAGGAGCAATGTTTGAAATAATAGGGAAGATGAACAGAATACGTTAAGTGGTCCTTTGTCCATGAAAACGAAATTTCTATTGTTCAGCTCTTCTTTTAAATTGTTTGTCTTGCCCCATTTATTTCGTTCCACAGGGGTCCACCACACCCTTAGGTTATGGTTTTTGTGTCCTGTGGTGTGCTGTAGAACAGTAGCATTTTACTTTCTACCATCGGGTCATTAGCATTAGTTTATTAGAGAGACGTTACTGTAATCATTTTGTAGAATATAATATCTCTTTTGAGTTAGGTGCACTGTATTCTCCATGCTGTTCTTCAAGAACAATAAACTTGTGGAATTGCTTAATATGTGTAGTTTGAATAGGGGCCTTGTGAAAGGGCTTTCTGGCTACTTACATACTTAATTGACCACTCCCCATAGGGGCTTTCCAGGGCCAATGAAACACAAACACGACAGAACAGAACATTCAACAACAACTGTTAAGAATCCCAACTGGCCGGAGGCAACTAGTTGGCTATTAACAAGTACAGCTGAGAAGTTCATCCAGGGACTACCAGGAACAGATTCAACCAGTGGCCAGGACGTGTCTTGAACCCGGGATCCCCAGAACTCAAGGCAAGTGCCCAAACCACTGGGCCACACTGCATTGGTTTTACGGAGTTTCAAGCAACGACACTTAAATACATTCCATACATTCATTCCATTATTTATACACCTACATATCAATCGTCGTAAATGTATTAAAAGATTCATAAATACACCGAGTTGGTCAAGGAAACTGACCTCTATAAATCGTGTCCGGCGACGTCGGTTACTGTATTGAATTATTGTTTATATTGTAAATACAATTTAATATATTTATATATTCATAGATAATATAAATTGGTTCTTACTACCTTCAAATACGGAACAAAATTTGTGTAGGCCTTTGCTTTTCAACCAATCAACCAGGAATGCGGAATCTTTACCTTTGAATGCATCTAAGTTTGTCTCCGCCATTCGCCCTTGTGACGCGGCGGCCATATTTTACCACGCTAAGCTTCACAGTGGAAACCATGGGGGTGAGGCTTGGCGTGGTAAAACAAAAGTTTTTTTGGTCTCCCGGGACAATATATGGCCGAATGATTTATCAACCCACGTGGAAAGGTAACATGAAATCGAGGCTAGTGACCAAATTCCCTACCCTCTATGAGTGATTATCAAATGCCCCGCCCCGGGAAGACTAAGATGATCAAATTCCCTCCCCCCGGGCAGGAAAAGGAGTCAAATTCCCGGTGGGGGGGGGGGGGGGAGGGGGAGGGGATGTTTAAGCTTCAATTTGACTGGTACAAAAGTATCTATCTAAAAAATCTATCTTAATAATCACAATGCAATTTCAATAGAGTAAAAATTTACATCGAGTTAAGAATATTGATGTATCAAAGTTATTAGGCAAAAGTTTACAACTCAAGTTAAAACAACAAGTTAAAAATCAAAATCGACTCATTAGAAGATGATTTTTCAACTTGCGTTTAAATATGTTCATCGAGGAGCTCAATTTTATATCACTTGGCAAGTTGTTCCAAATGGTTACTGCGCGGTATAAAAAGCTTCGCTGGCCTGTAGCGGTTTTATCGCGCGGTATGTCCAGTTTGTTTGCGTTGCGAGTCGAGCGGCCGCTAATCGTGTCCCTCTTGATGAATCTGGAACTAAGGTTGGTCGGTGCCATACCGTTCATGCACTTAAATGTCATTAAGGCATCACGATAAAATAAATGGTCTTAAACTGGCATCCAACGGAGCTGTTTAAGGATCGGTGTGATATGGTCGAATTTCCTTGATCTGGTCACTATGCGGGCGCCAAACCCAGTCGGAATCTGCGTTTCATTTCACCGTATTTTTTTTTTCCGTGTCATGAAAAGTCTTGCCTGTCACTCCCCTGCTTAGTGGTGTCTTTGTGCATAGAGTCTCCTGTGCGTATTTTGTTAGGTTTGAGGGGGCTGGGGTAATGCGTAGATTTCTCTGGTGCACACAGGAGAACATTTAATTAACCTGCAAATTATGGCGTCGAAAGTCATTGTAACGCGAATGGCGTTTTTGTGGATATTTAAACAAAATATACCCTCATGTAGCTCAAGAATGGAACGTCAATGGATGAACAACACAGGCAGTGAAAAATAATTATCTGGAATCTTCAAAGCGACGAGTAATGGTCTTCGACAACAATTTCATTTTTCGCCGTTGGATATCAAGTGAGCTTTGTTTCTAATATTTTACTAACTTGGTATTGTATACAACACTGAAATCAAATGGCAATTTTTTTATGGATTTAACAAACATTGAAGGAATCGAACGCCTTGAATGCATCACAGTGTTTACTGAAGTCGCATCTAAGTTGTCTGGCAATTTGCATTTATTTTGTACTCAACTCTGCAAAGGTAAAAAAAAAATGGAAATGTGACAGTGAAGAATCATTTGAATTGTTTGCACGCACGCAATCGAAATAGGAAGGGTTCACGAAAATAAACAGGTCTGCTGGAAGCAGAATGAGCGCCAAAATCAGCAAAAAATTGTGACGCTGATGAATATAAAATAAAGTAGCTGCTATTTCCAAAACGATGGAATTACCTGGTGATAAATAACCTCGTCTTGGCGAGTAAAGTGTTGATTTTGCAGAAACACTGATCAACTTCAAGAGTTGGGCGATTGTGATCTTTGTGTTGAATTCGCACATTTCTTGTCAAACTTTGTAACACTTGAAAGAAAAAGAAAATTAACAAAAACAAAAACCCGGTATCTTGCCATCATTTGACACAGATGCTTCACTGTTTCGCGAGTAAACACGCCGTGGTCACTTGATCACGGCGCCCGCTGAATTCGATGTCACTTTCAATTTTACGATTTACTTGTGCAGCCAAAAGTACAATAACAAAATTCAACTCAGCAAAAATCTCCCAAAATGTTTGTCGCTGATGGTAACTTCTTATATTCGTGGTTCAAAATTAATGTTGTTTTCATGTCGTAAATTTTGTTGTTGATGGCAAAATATTTTATTCTCGATCGACGGTCCTGAAAACTTCCTTCTACTCTTCCTAAAAACTGCGCATCAATAATTATTTACTTTTGCATCAGTATTCGTTTTGCATAAAGCAAGCTAACAAAATCTGTACCTTAATTAGTTCGCATTTTTGAGCGTTAAAATAGAATTTTCGGTCCTATGCTTCTGTTACAAAGTGGTATATTTTTTAGGTCAGCTATCCAGATACTAACCGCGCAGGACAGGGGTTAACGTCAGTGAACTTTTTTATTACAAAGCTGTCGGACGCTCGGAGTGCACGCTTAAACTTGTAGTGTAATGAAGTTGTGAGGGAACTTGAAAATGATCAGCATATCAGCCTAGAAGCCAATGTTTTTCGATTCCCTTCTATTTTCTTCAATCTTTCAGGGTTTAGTACTTTGCATGTAACCACATGTCTTCTCAGGGGGCTATTTACCTAAGACTTCTACCCTGGCACTACAATGATTTACAATACCAAAAGAACACGTGTACTATGAGAGCTACATATTACGCAAAGACAACTTGGAAGACAGTTGACAATATGGAATAAGGCGCTGTGTTACTGCACTACCACACGTATGCAATGCGTGCCTATTTTTTCTAAAAATGACAGGAATTTTTTCTTTGTGACAAATGATTAATACGCCAGTAGCCAGGTTTCAGAGGATTTTAACCTCAGAAAAAGATCTGTTTCGTCGTATGAACGTGTGAGCCAAAGGGGCTCTGCTGGCACGACTCCTGGGTGACCCCTTAAATGGACTTAATGACCACCGACTTGAAAAAACTGCCTGGAACGCTGCTGTTCAATTTCATCTACCTCAGTCCCTTCTGTTTTTGAGTGGCACGTACCATAGGCAACCCAGTGTACGCTCATGGAGCATCTAGTTGACGTTAGTAGCGGAAGTGTTTGACCATACTCTTGAATATTTTACTGAAAACTAAACCCTTAATTATGGTTATAAGCAAGTCTTTGACGAATGCGTGCTTGGAGCGATTTATTTGGGTCAGGCTTGACATACAGGATGACACGGTGTTAATAGTAGGATCACTGAAACTAAGCTGATTGTCAAAAAATCACCCCTAGGTCCCTAGCACAACGGGTAGGGACCAGATCTTTAACAAGCAAGGACAGGTTAAAATTTGGGATTTTTGGCGATCATTTGACGACTACCGAACAGTATTAGTTTGGTTTTTGATGCGTTAAGGAGGAGCCGATTATCAACGAACCAGTTCCTGATCTTAGTAAGGTCTTTGTTCATATCTGCCACAGTAGATGCGCGCTGTTGAACGGGAAAGGTTATATAAAGTTTGTTGTCATCAACATATGTCTTGGATTTGCAGCACTGAGGGACAGAGGGCAAGTGGTTGCCTTTCGCTTTGTGCCGGCTACGTGTGATTACTTCGAGTTTTGATTGGTTTACTGGATTGTCTCCGTCCTTTTTGATTGACCAAAGTAAGTACTTTGGTTTTGGTTTTACGACACACAATTGAAACTCGCTCTATCACCACTGATTTCTTGAGTCAACCCTTTCCTGAGTAAATTTATTTTTAGGTCCAGGTTTTTCCCGCGAAAAGAATGGTATTTCTCACGAGGCTTAGATAGCTCAGTTTTGATTGGCTTATAACTACAACGATGAATGTGCTAAATCTCTCAAGGGAGGCGTTTTATAAATAAATCTACTCTGGAAAGGGTTGATTCCTAGGCCAAGTATGGGAGATGGATATTCCCCTTGATGAGCTTATGGCCCAACTTGTTTACGTTGCATTGTGCAAGATCCGCTGACATTGCATCCCATAATTTTGATAGGTACCAGGAGCCCATGAGAAGGAACGAGCAACTCCCATATACTGTATTCCTATCACGGCGTTTTCACAGACCGATTTATTTTTAGATTGAATTTCCCGCAAATGAGACTCCCGCAGGAGCCCGATGACCAATCACAACAAAGTAACTTGACGTCATAGCGTCACTTAACCAGAACTGTCTTTGGTTTTTGCGGAAAAGGTAGTCTAAAAACAGATGGGTCTGTAAAAATGCCGTGTAAAAATGCCGTGACTAAGTGGGTATTTACATGACACCGGGACGAACTCAGACCAGCAAGAGTTCGTATCGGCCTCCACATACTTCTTTTTATGCATTTACATTAGACCGGCCTGACTATGAACTCAGACCGGTGGCCTAGCGAATTTGGACCCCCCGGTACAAATTCGCTAGCGGATTTAGTCCTTCTTCGCGGATTTGGATCCCCCATTACAGCTTATTGACCTGTTTATCGAGGTAGAGTTAGATTATGTGGATTAGGAAAACTGAACCGATACCATAAAGCATAAATCTTTGAGAAAAAACCCACACCAGTTAATTTTTCAGTTAAGGTTGTTTAAAGCATTTGCGGCGGCATTTTGTAAACCAGGCACCAAGCATCTCTTCCCGATTTCAAGTAAACGCCTGCAAAAATTTCATACCGGTACAAGTTCATACCTGTCTGAGTTCGTCTCGGTGTTATGTAAATACCGTCTTAGTATGGGACCTGTTCGCTCCTTGCTCCTGTGGGTCGTGAAAGATCCATAAGAAATCAATGAAGTCGCCAAAGTTTAAAACAGTGTAACCAAAAATAGTTATTGTTCCATAAAATAAAGTCAACTTGTTGGCTTACAACTGTCACGCATTATGTCTGTCACATGCTCCTCCCTAAGAACTTGGGCTATCTTGGAAGAATGGAAAATACCTGCGAAAAAATTAATACTGAATGGTGAATCATTAACCAATCCAACTGAAATGTCGAATGAATTTAATAATCACTTTCCACCATTGGTTCTAAACTTGCGAATGAAATTCCTTTGAGCAGGAGCTCATCAAGGGTGGGGACCCTCTATCTACCATACTTGGCCTGGGAGTCAACCCTTTCCCGAGTAGATTTATTTATAGAACGCCTCCCTTGGGAGATTAAGCGCGGCCCACTGTTGTAGAAGCCAATCAAAACAGAGGTATCTCAGCGTAAAGGAGAAATATTTGGGAGCTTAAGCACCCGTGTTTTTGAGACGCGGACGGCAACCGGAAGAGAACATTTCTCGTGCGAGGACAGTGGTGTCTCCCAGAATTTTAAACCAATCATCTCTAAGGGGGAAAGGAAACTTGGCAATGTAAGTGTGGTTGTGTGAAGACAACTTAAAAGGGAAAACAGCTCACTTCCGGTTGCCGTCCGCGTCTCAAAAACGCGCGTGCTTATGCTCCCTACTTGGGAAAGGGTACCCTGCCAGCAGAGCTTTTCTTAACTAGACGAGAAAGAAAGGATTCTCCAGAAATCGTGTTAAGTCTTTATTGAGTATGGGCAAACCGTTGCTTGGAGACAATTCCAAACCCAGGCCAGGTCTTGATCGCACTCCAAGACGCCATGTTGATTTTTGTACTGAAGGCTCGATTTTGACCTTCGCCTTGTCAAAAATATGATGGGCGCGTTGCCATGCCTAAACCGGTTTGACCGGAGTGACTAGCGCAGAAATTTGGGCCGGGATACCTTACAAGACTTGACACGTTTTCTGCAGACTCTTTCCAGTCTTTCTCGCCCTATGGTGTAGAGACTCTGCTCCACAGGGTGGGGAAAGGGTTGCCTCAAGGAATTAGTGGAGATAAAGGATCCCCTTGATGCGCCCCTTCTTTGAAAGATAATAACAGCCATTAATTTAAAGTCTTCCTTAATGCTGATATAACGAGATTAAATTACTTCTTCCTAATCGTTGTTAAAGTTCTTGCTCACTAAAATGAATTGGATAAATACTGAAATAGAAGGCGACCGGCCTATATATAAAGATATCTGAAAGAATTCTCATAAAATTGAAATGAAATGAAAATTTAAATGTGCGCTTAAAATTTGCAAGGTGAGCGAACGCGGTAGTTACCCGCACGCAACATCTCCACTCACGCGTTACCACATTTCACGTTCCTCTGAATGACGTGTCGTGACAAATGCAAACTTATCACAGATTGATTTCCGCTAAACATAACAAACACCCTTCGCTTGACAACGGAAAATGAAAACCATCATGTCACATCAAAGTTGACTTTTCAAGTCTTTTGCACGTTTTTTCTCGTCTTAGTTCACCGAGGGAACTCACTCCACGTCAGTTAAAATGCCGGAATTGGTGCGAAACCGGTGAGTAAATTCCTTCGCTGTTCATTATATAAAATTGCGTTAAAGTATTGTTGTTCGCTCGACCAGTCGAGTCGAAGCCAGCATCAGGGCACTTTACGCGTTAAGATCTCCAAAATGAGAAATGTCGTTTCGTGTGTGTCCATTGAGTGAATTATTTCCAAGAAAGTGAAATTTACAATGCAATGCAAAGGAGAATGCGGTCGAGAGACTCGACAGTGTTCAATTACAATGGTTACTTGATAAATTCAAGTGAACGTCAAATAAGGCATTCTACGATTACAATGCTTAAATCACTCGCTTATTGTGTTTCGTATATTAACGTCGTTTTAAGCGAATAGACTTTCGAGGCAGCATTAAATGTATTTAGGTTTTATTTCGTTCGAACTTCATAACACCGTTAACCAGCCGTGATCAGGCTCATTTAAAGCATCGCTCGCCCGTCGCTTGTCAACCACACAGTGACAGTATGTAAAATAGAGCCTGATCGCAGATTATGACGCTGTAGATGTGCCGAGGTTACAGACAGACTGTAATCCCTTCTGTAAGGCTCGAAAGGTGACATTAAGTTGTGCTTACAGCAGTGACAGTTTACGCCATTCGAATTTTTAAATAAGTTGCCTCCAACAAGGGGGTATTTACATGAAACGGGACGAACTCAAACCGGCCGGTACCAAAGATAGGTCACAGGTCACAAGTCACTGTTTACCACTACATAAAGAATCCTAAACTTTCATTTAAGCTAACCTTGGGCCTGGCCTAAGAAAAATATTTTTGTCCTAATGTTAGCATTTGTTAACGTTCAGGGTTGTTTCTGTTTCGGTAAAACAATGACGTGTGGTTTGTGACCTGTGACCCGTCTTTTGTACCAGCCAACTCAGACCGGTGTGAACTTTTACGGCTATGAAATGTTTACTGCTGTTTACATGAAACCGGAACGAAATGCTTAGTGCCAGGCTTCGGGACGAAATGATGACTTTTGCCTAACTAGTAATAGTTTTCACTTTATCTTCCCCCGCCTAAGATAGTATGAAAGGCAGTTGAGAAACGTTCCGATTTGCGTCTGACAAATCGTCGCCCTTGTTTCTGATTTTTGTCCGGACAAATTCAATTTCTGAGCCAGGCAACTCGATTTGCATCAGATCTGCTTAAATGTTTGATTTTT
>NC_090896.1:34898285-34905785 GCF_036669925.1 Montipora capricornis
TGGGTTGATACATTCAAATAGCGGGCCGTTTTGCTACAAATAGGAGTGTCGTTTGGACAGGTTGTATGCAAATGCTCGTGTAGCGAGGCATATGTCACTTTCGTGCGGGCGCACGAGCAATACACGAAGGCAGACGTAATGTCTTGTTTTCGTTCTAAATCGATCTCTTGCTTGATCCAACTACTGTACTCCTCCATTAGTTAGCAAAATACCCATCGGGATTCTTTTGGTCAGTTCCCAAAATAACGACTTCTTACGAGCACAAAATACGCGCCGTCGCATTTGGAGTCAATAACTATTCTACGTATCCTCTTAATACGTAAAACCAGCATAAAAAGGTTTAAAGACGTAAAACCAGTGCGAAGATAAACACGCTACAATCAACCATGTGTTTATTTACAGTCCCATGCTCCTCCTTGTCTCTGCATCCCCGAAACGTCTCACGCAACGTTTCTCGTCTGGCAGGGGCTCGAACCCACTACCTCCTGTTCGGAAGTTCGACACTCAACCAGTAATACATTTCCCTGGTTGCATGTGAGTCACCCGTCTCGCCGTTCACTCGCACTTACATTTAAAACGACGTGTGTGTGTGTCAAGAAAATAAGGGCCATTTTCCACTTTGTCAAATGCTTTTGAAAAGTTGTCTCGCAGTTCGTTTTTGACGAAAGATTCAACCTAGTTCCCAGGGTCTCTCTTCTCTGCCTCCATTTTTCTTAACGACAACGGAGGCAGAGAAGAGAGACCCTGGGAACGAGGTTGCAAAAGATCTTACGTTGTGAGTTAGGTTGCTCGTCCGTTGTTTCCAACTTTTTCTGCCCTCCTAATCACATGCTGGTACAGATTTCAGTTCAGTTTATTTAGCTACAATACATTACGAAGTACAGAATAAAAACAAATTATCACATGGCAAGGGGCCCAGAAGAAACCATGGGGCTTATAGGACCTGGGCGCCCTCATTACATAAAAGAATACAAAACAGAAAGAGCTTACATGGATTGATGGACTAAAGAGACTGCTTAATGAAATTACCATTACACATAAAACGATATTTTCCTTATTTTACGCTAGTAACAAGAACAAGAAGGGAAGACAATAACATGACAAAAGATAGTTTTTAATCTTAGATTGAAGAAAATATAATGAAAGAGCATTTCGAATGTCAGAACATAACTTATTGAAGAAGACTGGGCCTATTATATTTTCATGGGCTGATGACAAGAAACGTGGCGACATTTTACACCTTGTAAATGAAAGTTTGAAAAATTAATACGGGGTTTTAAATAGAGTTGCGGAGAAGTAGAACGTACCATCAGCCTAGTTCCCAGTCGTCCTCACGTGAAATCAAAGGGTGACGTCAATGGTTGAGCGGATCGGGAAGATCCCCCGAGGATTCCCCGAGGACGGCCTTTTCCTATCGCGGTCGGCCTCTTGCGATTAAGCGCTTAAAGGCCTGGGAAAGAGGCTGACCCACAATTACTTCTCGCAACGATTGCGGCAACAAGAAGGTGCTAAAAAATGTCTGTCTCGAGATTTGGTACACTTGGAAATTTTCCAAGCAACTTGTGTCGATCGTAGCAAAACGAAAAATTACCAAATGAGTTGTACGAAAAATTGTCCATTGTAACCGTCGGACTTATAAGTTTCCACTTCGTAAGGAATGAAGTGAAAACTGTGATGCTTGGTAACCTTTCGTTAGAAGTGAGATCTTCGGCTGCAGTTTCAATGACAATGCCTCTTCACAATCCCCACATGGGGAGGAGCCTTGCGTGACCACACAAAGAACGGCTGCGTAGGAGACTACCAATTCGGCCTGTTTACACGGAAGGAGGGTGCCCCGGCTAACCGAGCAACTGTGGGAGGGCTAACTTTTCATACGTTTCATCAGAAAACGCATTGAAGCGTTTACATGCTAGCCCGCCTACCCGGGGCACCTTGTCTACTTGCCCGGGCCACCCGGCTAGGTTGGATAGCTTTGCCATTTAAACGGTTTGTACCGGGCCATCCCGGCCAGCCGAGGTGAGATAAACCGCGAAAACATGCCTCTGGTGATTACACCGAATCAGCAGAGTGCATAACAACAGTCCTATAAACTGACAAGCGGCCGCTAACGGAATGAGCGATTAAAAAATTAAACTTGCGGCCAAAAAGTTTCTTTGGTAGGTCTTTTTGTTTGTTGTGCTTAGCGGTCGCTCAAAAGATAGCTTACGCAGACCACTGACGATACCGGTTCGGTGAGTTGCATGTAATTAAAGACGGGCTATGTTTCAACCCTTCTAGCCGGGTATCTCGGTTTGCCGGGGCACCCTCACTCCATGTAAACAGGGCCAAACTCAATGTTTTACCTAATTCAGATCCATTGGGAATAAAACGTTTTGTTCCAGATATTTCCATATGAATGCTCCATTATCATGCAAATGCAATACACAGAGAATCTTAACCCCGAAAGATTTGAATTGGGTACAACATTGCTTTAGCCGAATTGGTCTATTGCTTAAATTGTCCAGTTAATTGCAAGGTTCACTTCTATCTTTCGTTCGGACATATGGTTCGGAGAAGTCGTGCTTACCAAAAAAAAAATTAGCACTTAATATTTTAGAGCGGTTTAAAGTGCCAATCAAATTTCTTTGTGTCAAGGATCACTTTCCACTAATCCTATCAATTGTAGAAAAGTGATTGTGGTAATAGCTTTCATATTTGACTAGAACCAGCTGTTTTGGCTATAGGCACTTAACATTAATCAACTGAAGAGCTTACAAATACAAAAGATTGCTATTCTAAGGCTCCATCGAGAGGAAATCATCGAAAAATCTTTGTTTGCTGTGGCGTCAAAATATGTTTCTAAGCAACTTTACCTTTGAGTGCACACTCAAGGTTTTGTAATGGAAATCATAGTTCGGTTTGTATTAAAATTGTTTTGTTAATCTTTATCGAACCATACCGAGAAGGTTCAAAGCATTTATCACTCTTTTACCAGCATCTGAAGTTAACGTTTTCAAAACAACCGAAGAGTTACTTTTTTCAGCTGTAGAAAATGCGCGAAGAACTCGCACCCATCAAGTGCATTGTGCGGGAAAAGAACGCGAACGTAGACGTGGAAATGATTCGTCAGGGTCGAGCCATTACGTATTGCGTAAAACCAAGGAAAGTTCTTACAACTCGCAGCGACGCCTTAAAATGGAAGGATCCAGTTACTGATGTGGAGCAACTTATTCACACTGCCTTGGAACGAAATGGCCCTCGATTACATGCAGAGGTTATTTGTTTCTATTTCATTTTTTTCTTGGTTTTATTATGCTTAAAATTAATTTGAGTGCATAAAGTCTTAGTTGAGTAAATAGCTTTCCTTTCTACCTGTATTTCAACCGTTGCGGAAGGCAAGAGGGCCGCGGTAATAAACGAACGTTTCCGAAGAGAAACCTATTGGGACAATAATTGTTTCAAACCGGTCTGCTAAAAAACTTGCATTGGAGCATTTGGTGTAAAGCTGTTGTTATAACTTGCATTGCTGTTTTTTATGAAAACCTGTGTAAAATCTCATCCCTAACACGACATATAAATTTACTGGCGTACACGTAAGAACTTTATAACTCAACTAGAATGGAGCATCAGGTTTAAGTGCTTCTGTCAATGTCTTTGTTTAATTCGTTGAGACGGTCTTTGTGTTTGAAAATCGCCTGTGTGTTTTGAATACTCTCTGTGAAACCCCGCAGGTGTAATGCAAAGAAATTGCGAAATTTAGCTCGCGTTTACGTTGAACTCTGAGTTCAACTCCGGACCAACACTCAGGGTCTGAGGACTGACTGAGGAGAAAGTGCTGCCTTTGCAATTACATCTGCAAATGGTTAGACTCTCAAGTCTTCTCGGATAAGGACGATAAGCCGAAGGTCCCGTCTCACAACCCTTCAATGTTCATAATCCTGTGGGACGTAAAAGAATCCGCACACTTGTCGCAAAGAGCAGGGCATGTAATTCCCGGTGTTGTGGTCTGTCTTCTGTGGTGTATCATGGTTGGGAAGGTAAATGCTCGGAGATATTAGCTACACCAAGCTACTCTAAAAAAATCCGAGGGTAAATAAAGATGTGATATGATATGATATTGTCCATCTCTTTTTAGACGTTGCTTGGTATCTGTAGCTAACATTCAAGGAATCAGCTAAGATTAAACAGGATTCTTTGATCTTTGGCAAAACGCAAATTTCAACTGACGTTTGCCTCGGAAAACATGGTTGCGAAGTCTCTCTAATATCTTTTGCAGTTGTCGTTAAGTAGAAGTTGATACCTTACCAGGTCGAGTTGATCATCATCATATCTTTATTTACCCTCGGATTTTAGAGTAGCTTGGTGTAGCTAGTATCTCCGAACATTTGTCCTCTCAACCACGATACCACAGAGAACAGACCACAACACCGGGAACTACACTGATGCTCTACTCTTTGCGATTAGTGTGTGAGGTCTTTTACGTCCGATAGAGTTATAAACATTAGTCGTGATTACAAACCCCTTGGGTTTGGGGCCTTCCGAAGGGTAAATTGCTCGGGTTAGTTCAGCTCAGATTTCGTGTTACCCTGGGGTAACTTGCCCTATCCGGCCGGGATGCGGTTACACAGTAAATGACTCCCTTCAGGCTAAAATAATAGGATACTATTAGTATAACTAGAGATTTTGGTGTATTAGCTATGTTCTGCTTTATGATTGGCCAACTGCCACCTCAAGGAGCAGATAAACCGTACTTTTCAGTTCATGGGAAGTTCTTTCGTTCTTTTTTATGTATCCATGGAAAAAACTCTAGGGCAATTTCGGTCTAGGGAAGCGGTTATACACAAAAACGTCCTTGCCCGTGTGCAAAAGATGTTTACCCATGGATAAAAGGACTCGTGTGACCACAACTATTGAAGAGTTGTGAGATAGGCCCTACGGTTTATCGTCCTTATCCAAGAAGACTAGAGAGTCTAACCATTTGCAGATGTCATTACAAAGGCAGCACTTTCTCTTCAGTTATTTAAAGACCCTGAGTGTTGGCCCGGCCATAACTCACGACCTCCCGCATGGTAGCCCGGTGCTTAACCAACGTAGCCACCAGTGCGCGATCGATAATCTCCAAAGATCTTTAAAAACTTGTTGGTGTGGCTCAGTTCATTTTGATGATGTTTGGTTAAAAACCCCAGTAACAACGACATTCCAGTTCTTTCTTGTGAAAATTGCATCGATCCCTTGTCCCGGTGAATCTGAGAACAGACATCCAGAGTTGAATTGAGTCATGTGGCACACAGGTGTATAAAAGTCATCCCCAAGTCACTTGGTGCCCTATGCAGTGTCCATATAGACCCAGGAAGCTTGGATCTCATCCCGACAGAGAGAAAACAAATTTATTTTTTTAACATTGCACTTGTTTTAAACCTCGTGTTTTATCAGTTGGCGAGGAAAATCTTCATTACGTTAGTCTTTAAGCCCTAGGCTAATTCGCTCTATATTTGTACTGGCTTAAATTTTGTTTTCCATTGTCCAATCATCGGTAGCAAATTTGGATTGCAAGGATGTCGTGATACTAAGGTATTTGGTCTGTTGTCACTGTTCGAAAAATCTTAAATGGACAAGTGTCATGATATTGAGTTTTTGGTGTAATCACTGAAATCAAAAATGATCAAATGTACATTCATACAGAAGAATCAGTCGGTCGAAGTTATACTGATCTACGTATTTTCTTATTCGTCAGTACCAACACAGATCATCCTTCCCTGGTTCGTCATCTGGTCCGTTACCAAGGTCTACATCTTCACCTCGCGCTCCTTTACTACCAACTCATAGGACCAATACCGCTGGAAGGACCAAAGAGAAATCGACTCAAGAAACGAGGTCCATTGGTACTCAAACCAGGTGCGTACGGAACACAACTGTTTCAGTGCCTTGACCATGATTTATGAACTACAATCCTGGACAAAAATTGTTGGGTCATCTTTGTTTTACCAAAAAGGCGTTCGTAAGAAATATGTGGTTTACTCTTTCTAAAATTGAAACTGATAATAATAATAACGACTTTGCTTGTCCCCTCCCCCCTTCATCCAAAGCAACGGTGATTCCAACTGCAGCTTTTCTAAATGTTCTCCCGGATTGCCATCAACCTTAAAAAGGAGGAAGGGGGGCGGGGGAATGTTAGCCTGTTCCAGGCCCCCAGATAGTTGGGGAAGCGAAAAAAACTGCATGCGAAAAAAGAGTGGGGCTTGGGTCGAGGCGAGGCAACCAAGGCCCCACTCTTTTTTCGCGTGCAGTTTTTTTTCTCGCTTTCCCAACTATCTGGGAACGTGGAACAGGCCAGGGGACTGTGTAATAGAAGGAATGTATTTGCGCATGAATGTTTGAGTTAATAACGACTTATCCTGCACCCCAAGACGGTGATATAACCCGTCCATTAATAAGATAACATTAAAGTCTGTGGCGCAGGCGAACACGGCTTCACAAGATTCAAGTAATGTAACCAAAGCAAGAAATTGTGTTTCTCAGCAGTCTTCGTGACGTAACCAGTGCAGGCGCAGGCAAGCCACCGTCGCCAGCGTACAGGACAGGTCAGTGGGTTTTTGCTGAACATCGGTTGGTTTTCCGTGCAATTAGATTTGAATTTAACGCAAGGACAGTGCTTTGTTATATGTTTAGAGTTTCCCGTAAACAATCGCAGCAAAACATCCGCCGCGGGTAACAACTGCGGAATTGTATCCCGACTGGGATATATTTGAATTTGATCAGGGACACGTGATCAAGAATCAACCAATCACGGTGCTCGTTTTGTTGAGTGGAAGTCTAGGTATATAACAATATTAGTATATACTAAAACAGTGGATAGCGATGAAGTCGCGCTCTGATTGGCTACTCAATCTCCGAAGATTCTTTGCTATTCATCTTCAAGCAACTCGCGTGCGAGTTATTATCGTTGTAGGAATATGGAAGTTCAAATTAATTTTTTGCGTTCTACTATTTCACTGTTTTAGTATATACTAAAGCAACTATAATATTCAGCTCAGTGTCGCCGCTTCGCGGCTTGGTAAATATCCACAAGTAGCTACCTCCACTTCGGTGAATAGTTGTTAATTATGTTATTACATTTCATCAGGAGCACGGTCGAGATTTCATTTAATCAATTTGTATGGACCCTGATGTGAAACATGAACTTATTAATGTCGTTTACAGAATCTTCCCTTAGCAATCACAGTGTAACGTATACACCAAGAAGTGCTTCTTGTCAGCCAACCACCCTTTATCAAAGTGAAGATTTCCGAAATCCGGCGAAGATGAACCGATTTCCGAGCAGGGTGCCCCACAGCGGCGAAGAACGTGCTCGGGGACGCTCGGCGGGAAGGACGAAGTCTCCAGTCAGAATCGATGGAACTCCGGTGGAACTTCCCGGATTTATGAAAACAAACTACTTCCTTCATCATGAAGATTTGGACATGGGGCAGAAACAATACATTTGGGGAGTGGCGAGGATTTATTCTGTGACTCAGCTCATGA
>NC_090896.1:34923285-34925785 GCF_036669925.1 Montipora capricornis
TATAGCTGTGTATACCTTTGTATAGGTCCTATAGCTCTGTATAGCGCTGTAGAGCTGTGTATAGACCTGTATAGCTGTGAATAGCTATGTATACCTGTGTATAGGTCTGTATAGCCCTTTATAGGTATGCTATACAGCTGTGTATAGCTGTGTATAGACCTGTATAGCTGTGTATAGCTATGTATACCTTTGTATAAGTCTGTATAGGTATGTATAGCTGTGTATAGCGCTGTAGAGCTGTGTATAGACCTGTATAGCTGTGAATAGCTTTGTATACCTGTGTATAGGTCTGTATAGTTCTGTATAGCCCAGTGTAGCGCTGTATAGCTGTGTATAGACCTGTATAGCTGTATATAGCTATGTATACCTGTGTATAGGTCTGTATAGCTGTATATATCCTTGTTTTGTTGTGTATAGCTCTGTATAGCCTTGTATAGGTATGTATAGCTGTGTATAGCAGTGTATAATGCTGTATAGCTATGTATAAACTTGTATAGCTGTGTATAGCTATGTATACCTGTGTATAGGTCTGTATAGCCCGGTATAGGTATGTATAACTGTGGCCACCACGACCACTGTGACCACCATGACCAACACAACTTCTGAGACCACCACGACCACTGTAACCACCATGACCACCACAACTACTGTGACCACCAAGGCCACGGTGACCACCATGACCACCACAACAACTGTGACCACCACAACTACTGTGACCACCATGACCACCACAACTTCTGCAGCCACCACGACCACTGTGACCACCATGACCACCACGACCACCACAACTACTGTGACCACCACGACCACTGTCACCACCATGACCACCACAACTACTGTGACCACCACGACCACTGTCACCACCATGACCGCCACAACTACTGTGACCACCCCGACCACTGTGACCACAATGACCACAAGAACTACTGTGACCACCACGACCACTGTGATCACCACGACCACTGTGCCCACCATGACCACCATAACTACTTTGACCACCACGACCACAGTGACCACCACAACTACTGTGACCACCACGACCACTGTGACCACCATGAACACCACAACTAATGTGACTACTTCGACAACTGTGACAACCATGACCACCACGACCAATGTGACCACCATGACCACCACAACTACTGTGACCACCACAACTACTGTGACCACCACGACCACTGTGACAACCATGACCACCACGACCACTTTGACCACCATGACCACCACAACTACTCTGACCACCACGACCACTGTCACCACCATGACCACCACGACCACTGTGCCCACCATGACCACCATAACTACTTTGAACACCACGACCACTGTGCCCACCATTACCACCATAACTACTTTGACCACCACGACCACTGTGACCACCATGACCACCACAACTACTGTGACCACCACGACCACTGTGCACACCATGACCACACGACCACAGAGACCACCATGACCACTGTGACCACCATGACCATGACAGCTACAGTGACCACCACAACTATTGTGACAACAACGACCACTATGACCACCATGACAACCACAACTTCTGTGACCACCACGACCATTGTGACCACCATGACCACCACAACTACTGTGACTACCACGACCACTGTGACCACCATGACTACCACAACTAATGTGACCACCACGACCACTGTGATTACCATGACCACCACGACCACCTGAACCGGAAATTAAGCTCAAATCACGCAAATTAAGCGATAAACAATTTTTAATGAAATAAGGACTAACTACAGGCGAGAACGTGTGGGGGTCGCAGTGACCACCCGTCTCATAAACAAGAGAGATTACTGAATACTTTTGCTCTTTGGCCATTTCAATTTCAGCAGGAAAAGAAAACAAACAGTGGTTACAAACAGAGGTTACTGCATACGGGACCAAGTACCACCCTCAATGGTTCCCTACAATGGCATTGGTAGGGTTCCTCAGCAACATCTGGGTGTGAATAACACGACCACAGTGACCACCATGACCACCACAACTACTGTGACCACCACGACCACTGTCACCACCATGACCACCACCAACTACTGTGACCACCATGACCACCACGAACACTGTGCCCACCATAACTACTGTGACCACCACGACCACTGTGACCATAATCACCACCACAGCTACTGTGACCACTTCGACCACTGTGACAACCATGACCACCACAACTACTGTGACCACCACGACAGCTGTGACCACCATGACCACCACGACCACTGTGACCACCATGACCACCACGACAACTATGACCACCATAACCACCACGACCACCACATCTACTGTGACCACCACGACCACTGTGACCACCATGACCACCACAACTACTGTGACCACCATGACCACTGTCACCACCATGACCACCATGACCACCACGACCACCATGACCACCAGAACTTCTGTGACCACCATGACCACCACAACTACTGTGAGCACCACGCCCACTGTGACCACCATGACTACCACAACTACTATGACCACCACGACC
>NC_090896.1:34935785-34953285 GCF_036669925.1 Montipora capricornis
TTTGATCCGTTTGGAAATCTTAAGTAGCTGAAAATTGAGGTGTTCAAAAAGTTTAAGGAATGATATCTTCATTTCAGGAATTGCTAGCTGAGCGTTACTTTCTAAGAACTTCCCAGCCAGCCATTTGCTCATCTGAAACTGCCAAATGACCTTTTGAAGTGTCGAAAATTGCAAAAATATCCCTTCTGAAAATGTAAGGGAATACTTTTCCCTGGTTGCGAATCTTTTGGATGATGTTTCAGGAGAGAAATCTGAAGCAGTTTGGCAACGTAGAACTGAAATTCTTAAAACAGTTTGACTCTTCCAAACACATAATTGTTTCACCCAAATTATCGTTGGGTGCCCCTGAATTTTTTTTGTTCAATGGCCAGAGAGAACTAACAAGCTCAGATTGTAGGTGGCCGAGCTATCCCCTATCGTTAACTTTGTACTTTGAAGGCATTACCAGGTTCTCCTCTTTTCTTATACGCATACAAAGTTCCCCAACATTCACATTAAAGGGGCATTCCTGGTAGCCATAATCTTTTGACTCTGATCAATGAATCTACAGGTAAAGGTAAGTTAAATGTGTACAAAGATGAGGAAATGTTGTGTGAGGTTTTCAGGTGGTCGTTATGTAAGGTGATCCGTAGAAAGGCTCAATTGTTTGAAGCTGGGTTAGTTATAAACTGTATTCAATACTGTACAATGAGCCATGACCTCATCCTTGTCATTATGGTGTGGTTGTTGCCAAAATTTTCCATGTTGCATGATAGGGAACAGGGGATACCTCAGGAAGGTTCAATTCACGGTTACAGTCCTAGGAGAGAACGTCAGGCTGTGAGCAAGTGAACTCATGCTTAACAAGCCAGGGAGTCGGGGGAGCGGGGGAAGGGGGGGGGGTTTGGAGGTATTCTCAGCATGCAGTTATGACTTCTAAAAAAAAGATTGGGACAGCCAGCCTAGACATGACTGGGTCGCGCGAGTCCCCTTTTCAGCTGCTCAGACAGGTGAAGTCTCACATTCTTCGTTGTGGGGATGAGGAGCATGCATAACTTTGGCGTCAGTGGCTGCCGGAAGCAGACAACACTCCTTTGGTTTTCATAATACTGCAAACTGTGTCTTTTAAATACTGTACTTCATCTTTGCTTCCATACCATTTTGAATTTCCTTTTAGGAAAAGACTTGATCTAATCAATATTTCATTTCTGTTGTCTGTGGTAGGTTGCTTTTATCTCCAAGTGACATGTTGGAAATATCAAGGTACAGTATTTGGCTACTTTAGAAGTCAACCCGAAACTTTGCATGACATTTAATTCTGTTATGAGACCACCAACTTTGCAGTGCTTTAGACAAACTGTCTGGCTTAGGTCAGAGATAATTCTTGAGGCAGATTAAAGCAAACAAGTTTCGTGACACACAAACTTCAGAAATTACCCACTGGTGCCTAAGTCAGTCAAAGATCCTTTTAAGATTTTTGAAAGATCATCAAAGAATTCTTGAGGATCTGCAAAGATCCTTTTAATACCAAGATCTTGAAATATATTTGCACCAGGATCTTTGCAAGATCCTCACAGGATCCTCACTTGTCTGACTCTTTGAGGATCTTTACAACTCCTAATTGCAATTGAAGATCTTTAAAGAACTTTCAAGGATCTTTCAAGAATCCTTGAAAGATCCTCATCTTCAAAGATCTTTTGCAGGCCCTTGACAATCTTTAAGGATCCTTGAAGATTGTCAAAGATCCTCTGAGGTTTTTTACCAGGGCAACCCCACAAAATTACCATAATATTTCAGATTTCTTGTGTTATATTTTTCTAAAAGCATTTCTGAAATGATGGCAAAGTTACTGTTTAAGTCTTGCAAAAAGGACACATGTAATACGGGACTGAACATCAACTTTTGTTTAAAGTTGTAGATGAAAATCATACCAGCTTGTTTTTCTGTTTTGATCATTATAGGGTTGCATTTGAAATACTTCAAGCTCCACCAGCTTCCAAAGATTTTGTGGAATCGTTACCAACTTTAACTATAACTGCTGATCATATTGGTTAGTTCATGTACATGCAGTGTTGGTTCTCTAGTATATCTACACTTAGTTTTTAGGTTTAGGTTTATTTAATTAACAATTATTCGCCGAAGGCGAAGTGATTATCGGTGAATATTCACCTAGAAAAAGTCGAGGTGAATATTCACCGATAATCACTGAGCCTGAGGCGAATAATTGTTTTTATATACGCAGGTGATTATTTCAAAAAAAGGGAAAAAAAAAACACATTTCAATGCGAAATCATCTTCACTTACAGTGGCAAACATTTTGTCTGTCTAGGTGATTATCGGCTGATAATCCGAGATAGCGAGCCAATGAGAGCGCACGATTTTGTATAATCACCTGTGTATTTATACTAAATGTATTTAATTGCTATAGCTACCGCTGGTTTACACCGAGGAGACATTTGTACTTAAATTACAACATAAGTTATTACAAATTCCACATTAGGCTCGATATCCACCGCTCACTTGAGTTCGGGTATCCTCCCCGAGAAGAGACAGCTGGACGCGTGAGTGATAGGTTGTGTCTGTGACGTAAATTCAAATATAATTTAAGCGAAGTTAATAGTTGTGGGGAAAATAGCATTTAGACATCCCAAAACACTGATTTTAACAAAACAGTAATTACATACATGTAGCAAATGCTTAAAATGTCTGTGCGAAGTTTCCAGATGATACGAGCTTGATCAAATATAATTTTTCCATGAATTCAACCGGTCAATCATCAACAAAATCTTCGGCTGCTTCAGCTCTCACTCGACCTCATTGGCCTCCTTGTGTTGCCACCAATAAACTCAGCAGTAATTTCAATTGATCTTGAGGAATAATGTCCTCTTACATTAGTGAAGTCTGGGGAGAAATAATTATTGCTATAATAGCATTGGATTTGAAAGCCATATTTTGACGTTGGTGCCAACAGGAAAATCAGTGAAGTTTCTGAACTCAGGCGGCAGAAAACAATACAATGCTCATTCCTCAGCTTCTCGAACACTTTTCGTTGTTGAAATCTTGGATGTTTCCTTCCTTAAAATCACTGTAAACCTTGAGCAGGCCAGGTCAAAGAATACCTTCGCAGCCAAAAAAAAAAAATTTATGCCAGACCGATTTGTGCAGGCGAGTTTCTGATTTGCGGAGATTAACAATGGCTCACCTCACACGTCCCGCCGTGATTTCGGGAGTGAGCGCTGGCTCATTTCCTGAAACAGCAGCAGGTAATCGAGCCTAATTCCACATTAGTTATAGCTTTTATTAAACTATGGAATACACTAAAAATAGTGATTGTTGGTGTCTACTTTCTTCTCATCATCAACACCATGTTTGGCCCACCTCTTATTAGCCATACCTTGGTTTCCTGGCTGGCAGGCTAGTAAAAGAAATCACTGTGCTTAGTTAACCGGCTCTCACTAGGCTCTGTATTTTGAGCAAGAGCCAATATAGGTAATTATAGACCCTTAGTCTTCACAAGGTCCCTCAATTCTTGGCTTGCCAATGTCCAGCTAGTCTTGATCTGTGTGGTCTTATAACTTTGTTTTAGAGTTATTTTCTCTTGGTTTAAAATTTTTCAAGCCACAATTATTGCAGCTCAATTTTGAGTTTTCCTTGTCTAATATTCATCATCATGATCTTAAAAAATTAGGAAAATCAAAATTGAACCGGTTTAAAAAATTTTAAGTTGACCAAGAAAAAATTTGAACTACAACATAATTTACACATATCTAATAAACAGTAATACTATACATGTACGTGTACATCTTTCCTGACATACTGGTAGTTCCATCTGTATGCTTTTCTTATCAATAATTCCTTAGGATTTGCTTACAAATCTCTATCTCTACAGCTGCACAATAACATTACTTTAATAAGCCAAGAATTGATTTTTTCATCTTGCAATAATCATCCTTTGCAAGGCGATTTTGATAAAAAATTCAAAATTGAAAGCTTAGCACTAATTTTCAAACTGACTACTTTCAGATTCTTTATATTAGATAGAAGGAACTTGTAATATAAAGTAAAATGTAGCTGCCTTGATAACCACTTGCAGCATATAATACTTAGTCTATTTAAATGTTAACATAATTTTCTCCCCAGATTGCTTGTTATTTTCACTGTTTTGCATCAATAAATAAACATTATGGTAGGCTCAATTGACCAGATGTTTTGTTCATCTGCATTCCACTGCGCACACCACGGCTGGATCACTGGTTCAGCCAATAAAATAAATAATGTATTTTCCACCAATCAGAAAGTCATCTGCCTGCCAATTGCAAAATATAGTTGGCTGAATACAAAATACAATAATTATTGTGATGGTTGCTACGTCACACACAAAGGATGCAGACCAATGATTCAGCGTTTTGTTGGGAGGAGGGTGTTAACCACACTCCGAGAACGGCTGGAAATCAAGCCTATAAAAATGGAGAAATTCTTATTTTAGGGGTCTTCATTGTTTGTTGTTTTTTTTTTACAGTTAAAAGTTGCTCTTGTACAATTTGTCAAGTAGAATTCAAAGTAAGTGGTTTCTATTATAACAAAAGCATGACATCAAGTGAGTGTGTCTTAATTCATTGAATCCTGAAAACCCCCCCCCCCCCCCACAGACGAGTAGTAAAATCCCCCCCCCCACCCCCCCTCCTCCCCCAATGATGAGTAAATTTGTCTGGCATTAGACGGTCTTACTCTTAGAAGTCAGTGGCTTCAAGGGGACACGTGTTGTACACACAAAAAAAAAACAGTTAAGGGCTCCTAATTTTAGGCGGCACTGTTGTTGTTGCCATCATCATAATTTTCATTGTTTTTCATCTCAGCCAACTTTAGGCAACGATGATATTGAACTACACAACAACCGGGCTATAACGTTGTGGACTCTGCTACGGTTTCATTTCAAATGTATTGCAAGTTCACCTCAAAACCATCATTGGATCAATACTTCTAGCCATGTGTAGTGTACATGTAAAGCATGTGTTCTGTAACATTATTACTAGAAGCAAAAGATAACATTCACATGTATTAATCATTAATTTTTGACTCCTTGAAGTGAGAATTGAGAGAGATGCATGGGGGCAGTTTTATATTCCTGAAAACAATCCTTTTTTTTTTTAATGATTTTAACTTCAATGAAACTGAATTGCCAATAGCCTTTTTGACATCCTTTTCCCTCTCTTTTCTAGATTGGAGATGAAGCTAAGCAACTACCTTGTGAACATATGTTCCATCCTAAGTGTATTATGCCATGGTTGTCAAAGGTGACATTCATGTAAATTATTCATAACATAGAGGGCAAAATTACTTATGCGGATATGGGTTAGGCAAAGGGCATTTTTCATCAATTGAAGTAATTGCCTTGGCAATATTCGATCATGTAGTAAATGATTTTAGCAGGTTACATGTAGCTAATCTTTTTTAAAAAATTGCAGTACAGTGTGCATTTTTTACGTACTTAATTGAAGACAATCTAACACTTTATATTATACAAAACTTTTGGTTTTATCAATGGAGTTGATAATGTAAATTGGCCACCGTACAGAGATTCTAAAAAGCTGACATTTTGAGCGTTAGCCCGTCATCAGAGCGAAAGACTAACGCTTGAAACGTCACCTTTTTAGAATCTCTCTACGGTGGCCAATGTACATTATCAACTCTGTTCATAAAACCAAAATTTTTGTATACTACTTCCCCACCGACGCAGCACCACAGTTTCTTTAGAAACTACCCCCTTAACCCTTTATATTATAAACAAGTACAATCATGTAATTGCAATGATGTTTCCTCATAAAATTAAGGATTAACATCACTCTTATTTTCAGAAGTTGCAGAGATTGTCCTTGTTGCCCCATGACTCGGGCAGCTTCTGAAAATACCTGCAATTACCTAGTATACAGTGGAACCCCATCTTACGGCAATCTCAGTAATATGGTCATTATTATGGCAATTTTTTTGGCCCATTAAAACAGCCAAGAAAAGTCTTCTTAATGCAGTCACCATTTAATACGGCCAACAGCCACAATTCAAGTTAAATCCCTGGCAGAAGAATCCTTTATAATAATTTTCACCCCATTAACAGCCACTGGCACTAAATTTAGAAAACCAAAACACCTGTGACATGTCAATTTCATTGACCTCTGTAATTTACCAAGGTAATTGATCAGCCGATTTACTTTACAAAGTACTGTAAGCAACACTCGCCCCTGTTTTCATAGTACAAACATGATCGTAACATTGCAGTAACATCCACTTACTAGGCAAAATGATGATTGCAATTTACAATTATAATTGTTATACCATGCCCAGTATGCCGTTTCCATTTTCCCCCTCCCCTCCCTAAACAAAAGGCTTTTAAAGAGAAGTTGCAAGCAAAATGGAAAAAAAAGGTATTGCACGTCTGCAAAGTGAAAAAAGGAAAAAAAAACGATCTTATGCTGTTAGGAAGTACAGTAATAAGCAAAAAAAGAAAAAACAGCAAGCCGAAAACAGGCAAGATATGCAGAACTTTAGTCATGAATTTTGACTGTACCTTGGTAATACAGCCACCCTGTTAATGCGGCCAAGTTTTATAGGTCCTTTGATGACCATATTAATGGGATTCCACTGTAATATTATTAGCAGATGGAGTTCTTATTCCTCTTCCAGCCCTTACAGGTTGCTTCAAAAAGGCATTATCCATTTGGGAAAAAAGCTATTTAAAGTCCCCAAGTTCTCTCCTGTCAAGTGGAAAGTTTTTCCCATTTTGGTGAACCTGTAATAATTAATCTCCATCTTAACAGGAATGTTTTGTCATGGTATAAAGCTCATACATGTGACGTTTTATCTGTGTTTTGATTGGCTATTATGCTTATGAATTATTAATGTCGTTTTTAAGTTTATTTCCTTTCTGTGTAAATCACTGTTAATGATTCCTTTCAGACCAACACATGCCCCTTATGTAGGCATGAAATGCCCACAGATGACCCTGACTATGAAGAAATGAAAAATTTAAAGGTATGAAGGAGTAATAACATTGATACTGTTACAAGTATCCTGTTCATAAGCCTTGATAATATGACAAAAAGTCATAGGATTTTAGCTATAAATTTGAATTGCCAATATGAGGTGACTTTCTAACCTGAGGAAAGCTGCTGTTCATAAGGCAACTAAAGTAGCCAGGAAGATAACTGTTTGAATGCTTGCGTCAATGGAAGGTGAGACACCATTATACCCCAGAGGTAACTATCTTTGAGCAGATTAGAGAACCAACAAATTCTAACTCAGTCAGGGGTCACAAATGGCTCACCAAAGTGCCATTAAACCCAGCTGTAACTCTCCATTAAAACCAGTGGTTTTATTTGTTTTGACAGGTGAAGAAGCAAGATCAGGTGTACCGAATAGAAACACTTCATGACTCGATGTTCTCTTAAAAGAGTCCTAAGCATTCTTAGGCCTGCTTAAACCTCCATCCTTCAAATGGGGCCAGGCCATGTTACAGAAACTTTCTGTACAACAAGATTGAAATAATCTCTTATCAAGTGGGACTAGTAAATTATTTATGTAATAATGTTTCTGTTGAGTGCTGTAAAAAACTATCTCGCATTAGAAAACATAGGTACAAGAAGTGTTTTATTTGGTTTTAAAACACAATCCACTGTCCAGGCTTGGACCTGATAAAGCTCAACTTGCAAATTTTGCACACTCCACAGGGATTTTCAAAAGAGGCATAATTGTATCAGATGTCTCATTTTTTCTATGCTTAATGAAAATTGTGTAGAAAACAAAATGAATAGGCCATTTTCAAAATATCAAATTACTGTTCTGCTTGATAGTTAGGCAGTGAGGACAAAAGCAATAGAAACATGTTGGAGTGAATGTGAAAAATATGTACATATCATCCACTTTCCTTTGTCTTTGTCCTCACTGCCTTACTATCAAGCTGAATTTTAATATATCCAAAAAGGCCTATTATTGTAATGTCAGAATAATCTTTTTTTATCTTGCATGTACCTGCACATGGAAAGAATAATTTTGAGGTAGTTAGCAGTTTTCAGTTGAGAATGGACAGTATATATTTTGACATAATTTGGTGATTGGCTCTTACAGTAGCTAATAATTATTATAAGAGGTGACGTAGATTTCTTCGTGGACTGTTTGCTTTTAATGTAATTTGGACAGGATTGAAAAGCACTGTATAAAAGAATCATCTTAGAACTACAATCTTGGACAAAATCCTGTTACGAAAATGAGGCATATAGGTATTTACCCATTGACACTTCAAATGCCCTACCTAGGACTCCCCCAGTTGGCGAGTAAAATCTTCTGGTATTAGACCATAGTGTAAAATCTGTTCAATCTCACTCCCAGGGGTCAATGGGTTGAAAATACCTACCCACCTACCTGTCTTTTGCATTCTATAAATCAAGAAAAGATTTTTCATGTGCCACCACCCCCTCCTATCCAGTATTTATTTTTGCTATCGAAATCATTAGAGTGGTAAATCTGCCGTTAGAATTTTGAAATGCGGGCTGCAGAAAACTTATCTCGTGATGACACATGACACAAAAAAGCTGTCACATAGTGGGTGAAAAGTGCTTTCTAAGTAGCTTTAAATACCCTAAAACGGAGCACTGATGGAGAGGGGGGAGTAAAATGAGCGCACCGTCGACCTCAGGTTTGTCAGTTGAATTACTGTTACGAGTTATCGACGTTAAACTTAATTACTTTACTTTTACTTTGCTTTACTTTGGTGGTCATGGCATGCAACAAGAAACAGTTTTTTGGATCACTTGACATTATTTTTTGGATCACATGACAATTAGTTTAAGATCACGTGTTTAGAATCAAACCGCTTGGGATTCAAATTTCCAACGGCGTTTTTAGCACTCTACTGATTTTGATAGTACGAATTTAAGAAATGCCAGGACAGCGTTACACGGCCGCTTTTCAACGGGAGGGTATTTTTGTCACCAGCTTGTCCAAGATTGTAGGTGATAGCTAAAATAACTTTAAAAATGTAATTTTTGTAGAAATTATAAACAGTAACAATAAAAAAAACTGTGTTATTCAAACAGGAGTGAAGGCGTCATGTATGAACCTACCTGAAACACTTGAAGTGATCCAATAAACGCCTTGCTTCAATAATAATGAACTTTATTTAAAGGGGCACTGGCAAGCTATGTTTGCTGTTTTAGGTCAAAACTGGGTAAATATCTAAATTAGTACTGTAGCTCACTCTTATAACATTCCTGACAACCCAGTGAGAAGATATGAAATGTTTTTATGGAACAAAGAGCTATCCGTATTTAATTTTTGGCGACTTTCTGAAGACCACGTCTCCAAACTTGAAAAAACTGGCCAGTTTTTTCAAGTTTCAATCCATTTCCATCCTCTCCATCCTTGGCCGCAAACAACAAAAAATAGCTTCAGTGCACTTTGGCGGTTATTGGCACCAAAACTACAGCATTTTTTTTTAGGTTTTCATTGATGCAAAGACGGCTTTTAGTGTTTTGACGTTTGACTAAAATAGCGTGACACTACCCCTTTGACATGTTAACTGTATTTAACGCTTAGTCCGCTCAGACACTAATTAGGGAACTTAAGCAACGGCGACGGCAACGGCAACGACAACGTCATCTCAAAATATAAATTCGCTTTATTTTAATCGCTTCGTAACTATTTCAATTTTTTTGATATGACAGGGGTGTGGTAGTTCCTTAAAAATGACATTGGTAGGAACGGCGCTTAATTTAGGGGAGAAAATGGTAATTTATCCTCAAGTGCTAACGTTGTTCATAAAACCTCAAATTTGGCTATTTCACGTTGTAGTTTTGCTGACGACGGCAAAGAAATGGACAAAAGTGAAAAACGCATGTGCAGGGCGTGCAAAGCTATTGTTTTTGTCTACTGTATATGCAAATTTGTGACGTTCTCGTTGCCGTCGCCGTTGTCGTTGCTTAAGCTCCCTATTGGGGGGGGGGGGGGGGGGAAGGGAGCACTGTCCAGAAGTCAAATCATATCTAATCCTAGGTTGGGTTTTGAGGAGAGGGGAAAACTGGAGTACCCGGACGAAAACCTCTCGGAGCAGAAAGGGAACCAACATTGTATGATACTCAGCCCACATATGACGCGAATCCCGGCCACATTGCCGGGGCCACTGCGCAATCCCTGCTTCCCAAATACACGCCTTAAGGGTTTTGGGATAAATGTGCACACATGGACCCTTTTTTTTTTCAATATCATGTCACACTTTGACAGCGAAACGATTGCCATAGATAAAACCACGTGAGTTGAACAGCTGTAGCGTTTGCCCACTCTGTCTGCAAACCGCTCAAGCAGGACCTTTTTTTTCAATATTATGTCACACTTTGACAGCGAAACGATTGCCATAGATAAAACCACGAGAGTTGTACAGCTGTAGCGTTTGTCCACTCTGTCTGCAAACCGCTCGAGCGATCACGGTTGTGAACTATTGAGCTTTAAAAAATTATTAGGATAGCACGCGCACTCTCATTGGTCAATAGCTGTGTTTCGATGAGAGTGTGGAAACACGGCTGTGACATCACACGAATTTTGATTGATTATGTGTTGTCAGACGCCTGTTTTGATTGGTTGGTAGGAAATATGAGCGTGTATCAAGAAAATCTGTTTCAATCTGGAAGTAAAAAAACCAGCATTTTCCTTCATTTGCCGAATTATCTTTGAGAAATATTTTATAAAAGGAATAGAGGACTTTTTTCCGTGTTTCCATAGCCTCATCTAAACACAGCAGCAGAATTTAATCCAGTCATAGGTAGTTGTAGTCATACTTTGATTTGATTTGCGTTATTTTCATTAGTGTCCCCAATTGGTGCTCTAGTGCTAAGTCCATTGACACTTAAATAAAGTTGTCATGAAACTTTCACTTGAGACTAAATTTATTTTTTTGGTCGCTTATTCCTTTTTTGCAGTGCCATTATTAAAAGTGAGTAAATTTTCAAGTAAACACGATCGATAATGCGGTTCTTGAGCGATCTAAAATTTAAGTAAGACGTCTAAACAGTCTTTTTTTTATAAGGACATTCATATTCAGGCTATGATAACAAAAATACTGTTCAGCCGGACACGAGGACCCCACCCTATCGTGTGTGGGTTACCTGTGCCTGACTTTGTACTGAGAGGGGCCTGGGTAGAGGGTTGTCTCAATATGGCGAATACAGAAGAACAAGTTTTAGGCCAGCAGGATGAAGAAGGAACAGACGCTATGAAGGACGAGGGAGATAAAGATCCCGAACGTGATATCTCTCAGCCGTCGCTACACGAATCTGTCGGTACAGACAAGCCAAATGTTGCACCTGGAGAAGTGATGTCTTTGAGGGAGTGTTGTAGAGATGCGTTCGGAAAGATGACCGAGTATTTGAGAGGGGAACTTTCTGGTAAGGACTGGATTTATCATTGTATAAACATTAATTCTTCGTAATTGTAGGTCTCATAGATGCCTGCTAGATCATGCAATAACCTTGAATTCCGCTCGACGCGTTAAAACGCCTAACATGTACGCTTAAAACAAATGTTGCCACACTGGTACCAAATTGGTACCAGTGTAGCAACATTTGGGCTATTATAGCCCACTTTCGATATATTAAAGGGGCAGTGTCATGCGATGGCATGCGCAGTATTCTTCACACGCAAAGAGTTTTTTGCTTTTTCTGTTTAAGTCTAGACAACATACGGCTTTGAAAGGCACTAAAATGCAAATTTATCAATTATCGTTGATTTGGAGTCCAAGAAATAAAATCGAACACAAATACGATGCCATGTTTGTTTTCTGCGTGACAGCTGAATTCAGTGAAGTGTGACTGGCAACACTGTCGATGGTTCAAGCACGCACAGTCATAAATTTTTTTTTCTCTGCCATAAACCAGACATATTATCAAGATTAACATGTCATTTCAAAGCTGAAAGAGAGTGCATTTATTTCCAAGGGATGACTTTGAAGTCGAAAGACGACAAGCAGTGAAAAAATTGATCCGTGTTTTACTCACCGCTTGCAGTTTTATAATTTGTGTAACAAATAAATACAACCAGTGCATCCACTGCTCCTTTAAAATTCAGTCCTAAACAAAAGGCATCATCTCGAGGCTCTGGGGAATAAACTCAGACAAATCCTTATATTAATTATTCCCCAGAGCCTCGACGTGATGCCTTTTGTTTGGGACTGAATTTTAATATATCGAAATTGGTCAATTCCCTTGCCTCACATTTGGCGCTCCTCTTTGTTCCTGTATAAGGAGGCATGTATCTCCACAAGGGAGATTGGAATCCCGATAAAAGACCTGAGAAGATAATTTTTACTAAAAAAGTATCAATTAAAAAGCCTAACTTTATTGCCATTGTGGGTCGCTTCCTTCCTGTGTGGTTTTTTTCCAAATTTGACATGAAATATGCCATTATCAGTTCCTCGGTCGTCAACGGTTATAGTAAAATACCAAGGCTGAACACTCAATTCTCACGAGCCTACCCAATTCTGTCAAAAGTATTTTGACTCCCCTTACAGGCTTGTGAAATAATTATAGGAAAACTTGTAAAAATACGACATGAAACTTCATGCCCAAGCATGTACATGTAGTTATATGTATCTGGACATCACGTCATGGTGCAAAATAAACAAACTGTTTAATGCCCCCATATTTTGGATAATTAAAGGAGAAGGCAATGCTGCAGTGTTTGGGGTTCTACAATTGCAGCTTTCCTGCCTCTAGTAGTTTGTGGGTGTAAGATCTCCAATAATCATCCTTGGTGCATTTACTTGTGTTTTGATCTTTCTTTAAGACACAAAGCATAATTACACTTAATAAACAGTTTACACTTCAAGGCAGGTATATTTTACACGTCACAGGTCAGGTGTACAGGTTGACCCATTGACTCCCGGGGGTTCCCCATTGACTCCCAGGGGTTCCCCATTGACAGGTAAAATCGTCTGGCATTAGACAGAGTAAAATGCTAAGTAATTGGCTGGTTCAGGCTGGCTCGGTAACTAGTCAAAGGGTTAATATCATTAAATTAATTAATTAAAACCACCTCAACTTTTTCGTAATGTAACCTTAGTCCAAAATAATAGTTTTTAGGCCTGCGGTTTGCATTAATAAAGGGTTAGGGTTGTTTCATTATTGTTACAACAGTGACCTGTAAACCTGACCTGTGACCTGTAAGAAATACATGCCTTGGATTTTACTCTGTCTAACGCCAGACGATTTTACTTGTTAATGGGTTATCAACCTCTACATGTACTGACACTAAAAAACGACATTTTCTGTCCCGTTAAAGAGAGTGCCAAAGGAGGAAGAAATGTTGAAAGGGATGGCTTCAGTTTCCATTGCTACCAGCTTTTAAAAGGACAGTCTAACTACCTTTCCTCTTCATGTCATATTTTCAGGCTCTTTGGAGGACTATGTGCTTCTTGAAAAGTTGAATAAACTGACCGTTACAAAATATGTCGAAATGTCAGACACAGCAAAGACACTCGTAACAGCCATGGAGGAGCTGGACAAGAAATGTATGATTTTAGTAAACCTCAGTGAAACATAGTAATGATGACGATGACGATGATGATGAACCTTAGTTGTTTGTTAGTACCTTCTATGAGGGCAAAAGGCACTAAATTTAAAACAAGTATGTACAGGCAATGCCATACTGGTAATTATTACATGTATGTTGCCTGTGCTTGCTTCACAAGTGTAAACCAGCCTTTTAAATACTTCTTAGAGCGGTTTTCAAATGAGTGTCGTAAAACCAAAACCAAAGTAATTACTTTGGCCAATCAAAAAGGACTGAGACAATCCAGTAAACCAATCTAAACTCGAACGCTCAATTGAAAACCGCTCTACTACCAGAGTTTGAGGTTTGTAATGTAACTTGTAGATTGAGTTTTTCCCCTTGATTTATGGCCCAAGTGCAAAATGTGCGGGCCAAATCAACTTGAAAAACTTAGGATCTGTAACTTACAGTAAAGACAGAGAAAATGCGGTTGATAAAACTTGCTAGAAAATAATTTTACGTCAAAATTTCTTATTTAGCGGGCCGCACTGTAGAATCATGGGCTGCTTAATTAGCCAATCATAGCTTGCATACTATCTGAGATATACAATAAAGTGTAATTTAGCATTAATTATTTTTCAAATGAGATTGCATTTTTATCAAAATTGAAGTCAGTATTTGAACCTCTTTCAGTAACAAGAAACAGAGTCTTGTACGTGTTTTTTTTTTTTTTTTTTCAGATAAAAGCCTAGAGCCATATTTGGAGCAGATTGACAAGGTAGAGGAAAGTGTAGCCAGCCTGGAACAAGCTGCATACAGACTAGATGCATATTCCAAGAGACTAGGTGATGCAAAATTCCCAGTTACCGAGTTCAAGGCCTGTATTATAAGTTATGGCCCAGTAGCATATTATTTTTTTTCCTAAGTCAACCCTAGGTTATTGAAATGTTTATTATCATGATTTTTTTGAAAATCATTTCATATGGGAAGCTTTCCATGAAGTCAAGGAGACTGTGCTGAAGGGATATGCCCTCACTGGCCGATCAGTGCATAATTATACTATGCCAAAGATATAATTATTTTGTGGCGTGTGTTATCACAGTGTAGTTTTTAAGAGTTTCTCTGTATTTTGATGAGACTGCAGGGCAAGCCAAGATACAAAGGACAAGTGAAACTATTCAGTATTACTACATGCCAAAACAGCTGTTAAGTCATATATCGTCCAACTTAGACTGGAAGAAAAACTTTTATCAGGGAAATGTGACAGTTTTCGGGTGATGCATTTGTACTGGGAATGGGCATTTTCTGATCAGTAACGTACAGAATTAGATAATACTTCTTTCCTCCCAAGTTGCATAATATTGTTGAGATCTTCCTTTTTCAAGGAATCAGTTTAAAGCTTGGCTTTGATTGTTGTAAGGATCGACGAAAATAGGAAAATTCCCTTTGGCATGTTTGTGACTTGCAAAAATGTCTCGAAGAAGACAAGTACTGTGTATGAGCTAAAATTCAGACGATTTCACAAAAAAACCCAAATAACCTGTGACCCTTATGCATTATAGAGCTTTTAATACCGGTATTATAATTATTAGTTTTAAAGGATGAGAAAAACTTGTGGGTTTGTTGCTCTGTAGTAAGTTTGAGGGTTCATAATAGATATTCTTATTGTATTTTCTTCATTACAGAAGCCAAATTCAAGAAGTTGGAAAGAAGATGAAAGGAAAAAAAGCAATGAATAGGCTAAGATTTTAGGAAGGGGTCCATGAGAAGGAGCCTCCCTATATATGCACTGTATCCCTGAGTCAACCTTTGTGTGTTATTTCTCTTTTTCGAATAAACCCTTCTGCACGAGACTCACACTAACTTTAATTTGCACAATTTGCATACATTTTTTTTCTACTTTTGTCTTCAATTGACAATAGCTTTATTCTGGTTGGCCATTCTAAACAGTGTGTGCAGAGGTGGAGAACTAGTGGCAGTCTAAAAATAGAAAGATAAGTGCAAAGGTAGACTCGTAGGGTGAGGCTAAATTGCGTGGATGGGTGGGTAGGTCGTGTTTGTTTGAAGATAAAAAAGTAATATATATATTGTATTAGCTCCCTCAGTGCTCGGTCCAAATTTGTCTTAGGCCTTGTCTGTTTCGAGAATTTCCAGTCGTTGATTCAAAAGTGGGAGATGCAAGCTCTCACTCAAGGGCTCCTGTTTTAGCAAAATTTATCACGTCCTTTGACCCTTTGCCTTCCAAGGCCCTACACACTCGTGCAGATTCCACTCGTCAATAGGGAAGTTACCCCAAATGGCTTAGAGATTGTTTATTTGCAATGACTGACTAAAACAAGACACTTAACTTCGGAAAAGAAATACCCTTGAATGTACACAGTGAATTTTCATTACACAAAATATCGTATCATGTAAATTTATTTTTTCTTCCAAAATCAGTGAAAATGCAATAGTGGTAATCAAGAAATTGACCTTGAGCAGTGGATTGAATTTGTTACAATAGCCGATAAACCACTGATTGGTATTTAAAAAAAGGGTGTTACAAGTCCAAATTGATATAAATATAGCTGTAAGCGAGAAACTGTACTAGTCTTTGACTATGATACACTCCTCCTTTGAAAAAATAACTAATAAGTCTGCTTAAAGGAGGCTTTGCAGGGGATACCATTTACACCTTAAAAATATTTCCCCAAAAATTGTCCACTTCATACTTGTCCCAGTGCAACAACAAGAATATGAATTATGGGGTTTTGTTGTGTATAGTATTATAATTGCTTCTACATGTACACCACGAAAAAGCAAAGACACGAAACTACCTGGCAAATCCTTCACAGCCACCCTTTAGTCAACGAAGAGAAAATATTAAGGAACCTTGGACTTTCTTAGGACTAGAATCTAATCTGACCTCTTCAGTCGAATTAAGTTGAACCTACATCATCCAGCATTCCTCATTATATATGCACCATTTTGTCTCAATAACAACCCTCCCAAATGACATTACTTACCATCATTGTAATCAATATTATTTGGAATAATTTCAAGTCATTCAGTATCTACTGTTTTCACCAAAGCATTGACTCATGATGGGAAAACATCTTCTTTGAAGTTTGAGTTTGGCAGCAGTTAAGCAAACTATTGCACATGATAGTTCAAAAGTATTGAAACATACTTTATCAGATCAGGGTCAACTTCTTCAAAAAAGTCTAAATGAACGTCTCTCAAATTTCACATTTGCAGCCAATTTTAGAGCATGTTTTCCGTTCACATATCCATGCTTTGATGAAAAAGACCGTGGTGCAAACAATCTAGTAATTCAGCCGGTATGTTTTGTTTCTTGCTCGTGTAAGGTTAAGTGCATCACAATTTCTCATGCTGGGTTGCCAAGATGCCTCCTACCGCAAACTGCAGCAGTGCCTTTATTAACACAACACAACACAACTATCATTACAAATTAACTTTGCAACTGTATACTGGCCCACTACTGGCTTTAAAATGTCACTATTAAACACTGTCAGTAATGTCCTTATCTACCACTACACCAGGTGGGTGGGAGGGAGGTTGTGTAAATGCAGCAAAAGACTACATGTAAGTGTGCATGTCTCAAAGCCAGACACACGCCATGACCCAGGCTCCCCAGCATGAGAAATCTGTTTCCTGCTTCTTTCATGCTTTAACCAGTGGGAAACTCAAAGTATAATGCATGCAAAAACAATAAAATTAAGAGATAAATTATTGTTTTCTGCTAATCTTGTGCTGCCAGAACCAGCTGAAGCTCCTTCATTCATTGCTAATAAACAATAGTGGTGGACAGTATTTTCTTTCAACTCTCATAAACAGCATCAATGGCCTTTCATTGTCACTTGGCGGCCATCCTGGTCAACTAGCCTCTAGTTGATGTATTGATGAGGGTGCAAAAACTTATGTTTTCAGTCCAACGGCTCAAAACGGTTGCCATGTGAAAAAGGCTTATATCTTCTAAACAGAAACATAACAA
>NC_090896.1:34958285-34965785 GCF_036669925.1 Montipora capricornis
CTCAGGCAAGTTATTTTCAAGTGCACGCCACATATAGCTTGGTCCCTGAATCTCATGATAGTTTGTCATCAAGAAAGTGGTAAATCCCTAAACAAATGCAGTAAGGAAGTTACAGTATTAATTGGCATTCATTTTAACCACATTTTCTACTCTGAGATAAACTGAAATAGGGGAATTTACCCTACCAATCAGCACAAGGGATTATTAGAATATTCCATTGTAAAATAATATTGAATTCTTATCGTATCTTTTACAATTTAGCAAGCCGTGTTCTACGATACGTTCTCCTAATTCAAAACGACTGGTCTTTTTTACAGGCCACAGGTCATGTGATCACAGGTCATTGTTTTACCAAATACAGAAAGTTAAAATATAATCCTAAACATTCATAAAAGCTAACTTTGGGAGTAAAAACTTTTGTTTAGGCCTAATTAGGCCTAAGGTTAGCTTTTACGAATGTTTATGATACTTTCTGTATTGGTAAAACAATGAACTGTAAAAAATACCAGCCGACGTAATCTCGACTTTCTCAATTTGTACTGTACATGTAAGTTACGGCTCCTTGTTATTTTCAGATCAACTTTCACCCTTTCACCGCCAAAAATGCAAATTGACACTTATAGATTTTACTCTGTCTAACGCCAGACGATTTTACTTGTCAATGGGGAAGCCCTCAGCCCTTGTAATTCAACAGAAAACAATGCAGGACATCGCTTACAGTACAGTGCTCAAGCTTGTTAATAGAGTTGGTATATGGTCATGACACCAATTTATTATTCTCTCACAGACAATGCCAATAATAGGACATTACTAAACTACGAAACAGCAAAATGAAGCACCAAAACACCATACATTGAATACTAACCGAAAAAGACTGGATTTGAGATTAAGGCCTAAAAGGTTATTGAATCTCAAATCGAACCTTTGTCGGTTAGTTTTCAGTGTATGGTGGGGTCATACATGGTGTTTTGGTGTTTCATTTTGCCGTTTCGCAGTTTAGTAATGCCTCCAATAATACCTCTTTCCCAGTTATGAGAGACCGTGATTGGATTTCTTTTGTTCCTGATATGTAAGCTAAGGAAGCAGCCACTGCATCAACTGCACCAATTTTATCCACCAAAGACTGAGCAGCATCACGGAACAATTCGAGCACTTCAGGTGAAACTGACTCAAGAAACCTTTTACAAAAAAAGAGAAAAATATTAAGCCAAGAAAACGTTACACAACTAAACTTCAGACAGCAACTGTATTTTCTACATGTATGTCCTAGACAATAAACACCACCAAAATATTTAAATTTTGTGTTCAGTTAATTACCGAGTTTAATGCTAATGTCTTATGGTAAAGCTATGTCGCTTTCTTAACCTGGGAAACTCCACTTCAACAAAAAAATAACTTTAAATCACAGGAAATAACCGTTACAGTCAAGTCAGTCTTAAATATTTTCAAAGAAAGTTAGTGTTTGTATCCAAAATAAGTAAGTTTTAGAATTGCCTATTTTTGTTTTCAAATTTCAAGGGCACCACCATCTTGAATAATTATTGTGATGTGTTATGGTTGCTCTACTGTTATCAGACAATAGGGCAACCGTAACACATCACAGTTATTCAAGATGGCTGCGCGAATTTAAAATTTACTTTTTTTTTATATAAACTCCGTTTAAAAACAAATTTGTATGTAAACATAATTCCTTCCTAGTAATGATTCCAAGTTCGAGTGATGCCTAACACTACTATGAAGTTTTTATACTCAATTATTCCATCAGAGATCAACCCTAGTATTGGAATTGGGCCCACACTAGGACAGAGAAAAACTCTGACCAGGGTGGGATTTGAACCAACGACCTTCGGATTTGATCACCGTTGCTCTACCTACTGAGCTACAAGGCCAGAATGGGAGCAGGCCGAGGGTATGTGAGATGTTATTCTTATTAGGTATTACACTGAAGCACCACTAACAGCAAACTAAGGTCTTAAATCACCCACTTAAGTTTACTAGAAGTCTCATTCCATGAACCATATTTTACTACCAGTCAATTAATGTCATTTGACAGAAACAAAAGATGACTTTCATTTCAATGAAATTCTTTTGTTACAGTAATAATAACATGGGTGACAAATTACTCCTTAATTTTGGCGCGAAATTTCAGTGTTAATTTATAATTTCACATGTGAAATTACATTGTTGCTATGGCAACTTTTAATATAATGCAAAAATGGCGTCCAGGTTTGAAAATTAAGGAGTAATTAGTCACCATGTTATTAATAGCTAATCAAATGGTATACCCGTGAAATTAGGGAATAATTTCACGTGCGTTTTGTCCAAAATCAAGTAATTTCCCTCGCCTAAAGGCTCGGGAAATTATTTGAATCTGGACAAAACGCACGTGAAATTATTCCCTAATTTCACGCATCACCATTTGATTACCCATACTAATAACATCATACTTATTCAGCTATAAGCCGAGGCAAGGTTGTAAGCTGAACGTCGGGATTTTGGCATGATTGCGGATAGACTTTGAATGAACAAGATTGATTATGACGGAAGCTTTCTGAACTCAGAATGTTTTTTCAAACCTGCACAAGCTGTTTTAATGATTAGTTAAAGGATCACATCAAATTCATCTCCTCTGTGATTTGCTGTTTCCAGTTGAATAGCTTTTTATAGAACGCTTCGCTTGTATGAAGACATTATTGTTTCCAGTGAGGTCAGTAATAATTTTGTTCAATAATATTCGTCACCTCATGATCATGTCGCTTGTTTGTTTCTAATCTTTTGTGTTCATTTTATTGCTTTGAGTATAATTTCGCAGTCAATGTCAATTTGTACTTTTACCAAAAATTCATGGTCAATAATAAACATCAAGACCTAAAAATGCTCTCAGCTTATAGCTGAATCTTATGCATTTACAATCCGTGTCGATCAAGTTGATTATTTTGCGTAAGAAGTTTGGGGTCTTGGTTTGTATCCGAATAAGTGCGGTAATAATTATATAATAATATTAATTAAATGATCTTGCTTCTTCTGAACTTTAAGAAATGAAATTTGCATCTTTTGGTTTACAATTTCCTGAGTGACATGTTCAAGTCAATGAATTACTGGCTCATCTCATAAAAAGAGGAAAATGCTTTCTCCATTTTAGGGACTCCAGGCTTGTTTGATTTTAGGTAGTTAATTTATGTTTGCATTATTTTCTTTGTTTACTAAGTCAACTACGACTTGACTGAAGATAAAATAATGATACTACAGTTAAAGATGATTAAGTACTGACCTCTGAGCATCGGCAGCAGAAGCCTTTACAACGTCTGCTGGTTGTGGGGGTGAAATTAATTTGAATTTGATTCCCTGCAAATGCAAGACATTTTGAAACATTTTTAAAAAACGTCAGTCACAGTGGTTTCGCTCCTTCAGCAATACTCAATTTTATTGTAATCTTATCCATCACAAGTATTTCTTTTGTATTTATGTATTTATTCATTTTCGTTCATTATTTTCTCACCTTTTTGTACATATATATTTTTACCTTCGCTTCTTACACCTCACTTTTTAAAGATTGCAGACTGGCAATCGAAAGCTCAGTGTTTTTAAAACTTTTAACCAGAGAACGTTTTTAACTTTTCAATCAGTTTTCCTGTTCATGTGATCTGAATGCACATGTATACAGTAGCCACAACACTCCATTTTCAGAGATAACCAAGTCAGTTTTACTCAATGTTCGACACTAATGCTTGCCCAATTGTGTGGGGTAAGCGAAATATATCCATGGACAACTAAAACAATTTTAAGACTTCCCCGATCGGGCAATCAGAATTTTTGCTCAACTAATACTTTCAAGGCTGCTGCCTAAGAAAATTTTAAAGGGGCCCTCAGAGCTAAACGCTGAGAACTTAGGAGCCCAGCATATGAAGTGAAAGGTGTTGCTGTGAAAAATTAAGGAGCCCAGAGCTATTCTTTGGGAGCCCCAGGCTACCGGGCTCCTGTTAGGCAACAGCCTTGATTTTGCAGAACAATTTGATTTGCAACAAAGAAAGTGACTAGTAATAAGATGTAGTCACTGCAAACACAATAAGAAAATAACTTGTAACCTTACATCTCTTTGCGGCAACTTATTTTTCTGTTGAAAATATATTGGTACAAACCTCTAAAAAGATAGGAAGAAGGAACATGTTCGTAGCTGCCATCTATCTCAGCGTGAGAAAAGATTGTTTATAATACAATGGAACCCAGTTTTCCTGTGGCCAAATACCCCACGATACAGTGTACTTTGATATCGAACAAACGCACAACAAAATTCTACCTTTTGTCATGCAATTTCACATGTATTTTAGCAAATTTAAGTATCTACCAAGTGGCAACTGCAAAAGGGAAAAATTCAATTGCAAAAAATAATGTGATTGCATTGGTTGCAATTTCAAGACCTGTGTTACAGAACAAGGCTACAATGTAATTTTCACTACCTTGACCTCATACACAAAATTGAACAACTGGATACAAAGGTTTACTCACAGCTCTATTTTCCACTGCACGCAGCTGGGCTTGTTGATTTCCTTTGTAAAACATAATGCTGATTCCACTGCGACCAGCCCGACCTGTTCTGCCAGATCTATGGATGTAAGTGTCTAGATCCTGCAAAAGCCAACAAGGTTCCTTTAATAAATATCAAGTTTTTTCCCATTGATTTATGGCCACAACCTCATTCCCAGTGCGAGGAGACCATTGAAATGAGGACGTTATGGCCACAGATCAACAGGAAAAAACAAGGATCAGTAATTTTACAGAAAGGACAGAGAAAATGAGGTTAGTAAGATGTTTATTATATCTCTGTGGTAATCAGCCATGCCGGAAAGGAAACTAGATGAAGTCAAGAGGAAGTTTCAACCGCCACAAAGATTGCTGTGTCAAAATCCAAAAATGAATTATAACACATCTTGGCTGTTTGAAATGGTTATAAGATTCAAACCGTTTTACAAGTCTAATATGTAACAGAAACGACATGAAAAACTTGCTAGAGAATGTTGTACTGAAATTTCAAATTTAGCGGGCCATACTGTAGAATGTGGCCTGCTAATTTAGCCAATCATAGTGCATATACTATCTGAGAGACATGATAATAAAAAGGAAAAAAATTAACACTCGGGCATTAACTAGCAGCTCAACTTTTTGATGAAAAGAATCCATTGTTTGTTGTGGTTTGACCTTCAGATTTAAAAGGAATAGCTGTTTTGCAATGCTTTATGGTTAAAAGAGATTGTGCCGCACAGACAAACTTGAGAAACAACAGAAAGTGGCAAAGACAAGATGCTTTGCGTACCTTTGGAGGCTCACTCTGTACCACAAGATCAACTTCGGGGATGTCCAGACCCCTTGCTGCAACATCAGTGGCAACCAGACAGCGGACCTTCCCATCACGGAAACTCTGCGAATACAAAGTCATTTAATTGATTAAATCAACTGTGAAAATTTATTCATAATTCAATTTGCAAGTCTTTAAATTCACAGAAAAAATGTTTTTGTTTTACAAGACATCAACTCTGTTGCTGTCAAGTATATTTTCTCAAAAAGAGTTTTAAATTGAAGAGAATTAATTGCATTCTAACTAACTCTGACTCTAATTAATAGCTGTGGACATTCTGTTCATTGCAAGTAGATTAGTAAACAATGTGCAAAATAGGCGCACATTATTATAATGTTAAGAACCTACTTTGAGCGTTATTTCCCTTTGTTCCTGAGGAATATCTCCATGAAGAACTTGTGTGTCCTAACCACAGAGGAGAAACTTATTATTTCCGTAAGTAAAGAATAATCAAACTGTCCAAGGTTGTTTGAAATTAAAGGTGAATAATTATATACAAACATGCGGGGAGCTTGATCTGGAAGATAACAATTTATTTAATACACAGAAGCAAAACTGCAGTCATTCAAACACACATTGTCAGTTGCTAAATGACTGCAATTTGTATGCTGCAGATCATGGATTGGAGCAGTCAACTTACAGTTTTTGCTAAAATTCTATAATTATACACAAGGTGCCTGCAATTATTAATTTGATTACTAGTTGGCTTCAAAAAGGTTTCCAGTCAATGATAAGCTAAACTCAGCTGTTTCAGAGGGCTTCCCTTTTTGTATGGGTAATGCTAGCCATTGGATAAATCACCACATGTACATGAGAGAGATACATGTGCACTGTAATAGGACATTTGAATGATGACGCCATTTGACTACAAGTACCACAATCCTACAAGTTATGCTTGTCTCGTGCTAATTAGAGCTGAATTGTTACTTTTACCCCACTGGGAATACAAAATTTAAATAAGAAAAGAAAAACAAACTGAATTCTGGTAGTTGTAGTCAAATGACCCCATCGTAAAAGTTGCCTACTGCAATCATCAGTGAATGGTGATTCATCCAGTGGGTAGCACAATCTACTCTTCCCACACCAATGACTGGTGGCTTCAGTTAGTTGAGCATCAGTCATTCATGCATGAGATCACAGTGTTCTGATGATCATAGCACAATGTAACCCTGCTCCATAAATTCCTCTAACCTTACAAGTAAATTCATACAAAATGTGTGCCCATCTTCATTCTACCAACCTGCTTTAATACAGAGTTTAAGGCTAAATTGTTTGCATCATTCTTTGTTTCTGTAAATATGAGGGTTCTACTATGGGCACCACTGTAAACCTAACAAGATAAAATCCAAAATAGAGTTAGTGACTTTCGTATGACCTTGAAAAAGTGTTTTTGCAATTTGTTTCAAGGACCAATGTTTGGCAAGATTAAAACAAAGCTTCTCCTTATTCCCACCAAGGAAACTACTAATATGGGCAGTAAACAGTTCAATTGCCCAGTCACATGACCATGGTCATGGGTCGAATACCACTGAAGCCACCTGAATTTTTCAAGTGTCTATAAGAGACAATTGCTTAAATTGTCCAGTTCAGTGCAAGGATCACTTAAGTCTACATTATTTTTGTCTAAAATCCGCACTTCAAATATATAGAGGATATTACATGGCCGCGCAGGGGGATACGAATTTTATCTTCAAGTGCTACAAGTATCTCTCACGAGTGAGCGAAGCGAACAAGTGAGAGATACTTTCAGCACGAGAAGATAAAATTTTCGTATCCCCAAGCGGCCATGTAATGTTCTGTTTATTATATATAGATATTGATGAAATGTCTAGATTTAAAACAACTTGTTTTATTCAGTTTCGAAATGATGAAAAAGTGGTCACCAACTGCTGAAACACGCCTGTTGTGTAACATAAAACAAGATATGAAAGTTATGAAAAACAAATCATGATTATGTCAAATTTTGCAATAAAAATGTTAATGTAGTAGAGAAGAATTATATTAAAGCACAAAAGTATCTTACAATGAAGATAAAGCTCACGTTTTATTGGCTAATCGTGTTGGTTACCATGACAACACCTATATCCTCACATGTGAGAGATAAAAATGACATGTTCACTGCGCACGGTGAAGATATGATTTTTTAG
>NC_090896.1:34970785-34980785 GCF_036669925.1 Montipora capricornis
AAGCTATATCATCACAAATATCACAAGCCACTATTTAGCAGGTGACAATAAAAACAAATTTATACATTATCTATTAATTGCTTTTAATATTTTTGCCTTCAACCATTTGGCCTGAAAATAAATGAAATCCAACCAAACTTGCACATCTGCATCAGATTTCAATTACGTCCGGCTGAAAAAAGCCACAATATCCATCCAAACTTGTCAGCCATAATACATTTAAGTTGTGTGATTTGATAATGTGGTACCAACATGTGTGAATGACAAATAATACTGTTAAACCTTCCAAGACAAATACTTTTTCCGATTGGAGGAGAACGTGTCACTTGTCATGGGTCAAAACTCACTACCTCCCTCGGGCGAACAAAACTCACTAACTCCCTAGGGAAACAACGACTTGAACTTTTGACCTGCACGTGATCAGGTTGTGCACCTTTGAAACAGCAGCAAATTTGTATGCCAACTGCATCTAGCAAATAATTTTTACGCAGTCATGGCAGCTAAACGGTTTCAAGCAAGAACTGAAGAAGAAATTTTAATGAAGTTTTAACATTAAATGATGTGATTTGAATTAAAGTGCCACTACGATGAAAATTTTGCATGTCCTTTTTTCTTCAGATTTTGAAAATAGACGTACTAAATAGGTATCATGCCAATTTTTATCTCCAAAGTCCAACGGAAAGTATGATTATCGCAACGTAGTTTTTACGGTTTTCGCTGTCCGCCATTACTCGAACGGCAAACGACCGTAAGCGAGGAAAAGGGTTGGGTCTAGCTAGATCGCCTGGGGTCTGACGTCATACGCACAACCCTCAAAATAAACGCAGCTAATTTCCCATCAGAGATTCTGCCTCACCTAACATAAACAGTCATCGTCGTCTGCGATGGACTGCCGAAGGAAGGAAGGATTAATAATAACCCAGCTGAAATATTATTTATTTTCATAAACAATAGGTTAGAATGGATCCAGGGTTTTGTCAAAGGATGACTCGCAAACCCTGAGTGGGGCCAGGCAAATTGGCATTAACCATTATTACTACTACAGCTGTATCTAAACTTACTTTAACTGTGTCAGATCAAGGGTGCCATTGGTTACATGATCAAGAATTCTTCCAGGTGTTCCTACAACCACATCTAGCCCTTCTCTTATGGCCTTGGCTGGTAAGACAAACAAAAGATAAACACTTAAGACTGAATTAGAAAAGGAAAGGCTAAGTGTTTAGGGGTCTACAGAGTTGAAAATTATTGTTGATTTTCTTCGTGTTCTAGTAATTTGAGAATGAATTTTTGCAAACAGGTCATGTGACATGAATGTCAGGGGCCCAAGTCAGGATGGCTTAGTGCTTATCAACCATACCTTCCACCAAGCTCTGTGACCCAGGTTCAACCCTCTGCCCTGAGGTCGCATGTGGGCTGAGTTTCAGTCTATCTTATTCTGACTCTGTGGGTTTTTTTAAGGGTACCCAGGTTTTCCTCCCTCATCAATTACATGTAATCCATAAATCAATTACATCTGACTGCAAACAGATACTCTTGATGGGGATAACCTGTGGTATCCCTCTCTCCTTTAGTAACTGTTTAATTAAATATTAAATTAAGTTAAATTAAAATGTACGCATGCACGTCAATTTTAACCTGGATTTCATTTTGTATTTCCACATTACATATACATCCTGTGATTATCTATCTCCATCCTCAATAAAAAAATATATTAAAATTAAAAGAAGCAAAAGGCAAGGAGCGTGTGATCAAAGAAACGTAGAGGTTACCAAAGAAAGGACTACAAGCAGTGATCGCTTACAAGTTGATCAAACAGAAAAAGTATTTTAACTGACCTTGTGGTCCATAAGAGACTCCTCCATACATACAGTGCACAGCAAGTTCTGACTTGAGAAAATCAAATTGCTCCCCAACCTATAAATCGTGTCAATATTTATTTTAAAATCTTAAAGTGCTAAGCCATACCACAACCTGTAAGATATTACATACTGTATGCAATATTATACAGGTATTCCTGCTTTGTAATTGCCATGTTTTTTGACCAAAACAAAAAATTAAATACGAATGGAGCTCAATCTAAAGAGGCTTGAAAAGTGAAACAAATTTTTTCCTTTGGGGGCACAAATGTGATTGTCATGACCAAGGCATCCTCATCACTAATATTAAATTTAACTGAATTTCATGTGGCTAACTGCATTTTAACCAAGTCAACAAAACGCTCCATGAAGCGTACACTGAAGGCACTGAGTTGGGTGGTATTGAACTGCAGCCTTAATTTTTTCAAGTGGGGGGTTATTAAGACCACTTGATGGGTCACCCAGATATCAGCAGCAGAGGCCCTTTGACTCGCACATTTAATTATTTTGTAATGTCCTGTCCCATTTTGAGGTCTTTTAGTTTTTTAGTTTAAATAACAAAACACGCTCTTGAGTAGAATTCACTAGTTTCTTCTTTAAATAGTCTGCAAAAAAAACTAACTGCAAATTGCTCTGACGGACATTTCCTGCATGTCATGCATGTCTTGCAGTTGCGCTAAGCAAACATTTATTGCACACACTAAGGAAGGACTGAAGATATTGTTTCCTCTTCATAATTAGACAAGTCTTCTTTTCAGTCTAATCTGATGCCAGATCAATACATTTTTTGGCTAAAGTTATGTTCGCACAAAGAGTACCGTAAAAGCCAGGAGTTAACAGTAAAAGACATGCCAAAAGACAGATGAAGAAAAATATAACAGTTTTTATATAATTTTTTTATTATACAATGTAACTCTGAATCAAATCCTCATCAAAAGATTAATGACAATTGATCGTAAAAATGCGAAAATTTCTGCAGTCTCTGACTTTTGTGAATTAAGGGAAAGGTCATGATGTTCTGCCAAAAGGAATTAATTGATCACATGCTAGGCAACCATAAAGGTGCACGGGATCACCTTGTGTCAACTGAATGAACTACAGGGAAAGAATGTTACTCGTTCGTTGTTTTCAGAGTGAAACAATGTACTTTTTAGCCAACAAACTTCCATCTTTGGTTTTTTAATTTTGCTGTAATATTCTGAAATTCTGTCAGGTCTGGAAGCCTCCTTTGTCGGGTTTCTGAGAAACGTATCTATTTTGACTTTAGGGTGAACTATTTACATAATCATTGAGGTTGAGCGGCCATGTAATTGAAAATCTAAACATCTATGAGATACAAAAACAGATTCCAGATATTTATTTTCCACTGCCTGTCTTGTTTATCCAATTGACGTTCCATTCTTGAGCTCCATAAAGGTATTATATTTTCTTTAAAGATCCACCCAAACACCATTTGTGTTTCAATGACTTCCACGCCATTGCAGGTTAATTAAATATTCTAGGTCCACCAGAGAAATCTACGCATTTCTCAGGCTACCCCCCTGAAATGCATCAAAATATGTGCAGAAGATTCTATGCACAAAGACACCACATAGCAGGGGAGTGACAGGAAAGACTTTTCCTGACATGGAAAAAATGCAGAAATGAAACAGATTCTGACTGGGTTTGGCAACCCAGTAACAAGGAGGCAGTTGCTTCTACATGATGCATGGATTCAATCTCGACCCCAGAGCTCTTCTCTCGACTGAGGGAGAGAAGAGCTCTGGGGAACCCTGAAATAAAGTGTCTTCTCATTGGTTTCCGTGAAGAACAATCAAAAGCGTCTTTGATTGGTGCATTCATGTTAGCACGATGAGTGAGCAGGCGCCGTAAGATTCAAATAGCCCAATATTTGGCTATGAGAACCCTACGATGCATGTTCTCCTACATTGAGTTTCCCAGAGCCTTGGGTCGATCCGAGGCTCTGGTGACGAGAATGGCATGGATTATGATCTCTTGCAATTAAGCATTGAAGAATACATTAGTTCATATTTATTTGAGATGCAAGAAAAATGAGCATTTTCTGGAGCCTCTTTGGGTCCTTTGTTCACCTTCCTCTATACTTTCAACTGTATTTTCAGAGTAGCAAGTGTCAGTAATCCATGCAGTTTGTGGGCTCATGGCAAGGTTACCAGGATTTAGTGGCTTTAGAAGTCTCAATCTGTGCAATGCACAATTACCACAAACCAATAATTATAAAGAGTTTGATTTGGACCAAGCAATCAGAAAACAAGAAAACCAACCTGCTTAGCAAGTTCTCTAGTTGGAGCCAACACTAAAACCTAAAAGAAAAATTTGTTTTAAAGAAATCTGCACACTTTATCATTAATCTTTTCTTGTGTTCCGTATTCATTCATAAAAGGGAACATAGTATCTGAGTGGACCTAGACGTTGTTATCCCATTCACACCCAGCGTAGACTGCTGGCAGTCCTCTGTTTTTCTCTCATAATTCAGTACGGGTTATGAGGCGAGACGTTTTGGCTAAAGGGGAATGGGACGAGACATGGGCGCAGCACGCCTTCTTCCCCACTCGGCATACCACCCTTGTCTCGCCTTCTTCTCTACACGGCCAACGCCATACCACCCTTTCGAGTTCGCGATGACTAAGCGCTCGTCCTAGTGACCCATAGAGAAAAAACCGGCTGCCAGCAGACTACACCCAGAGTCCCACTAAGAGATAAGCAAACAACCAAATGTGTTTCAAACTAGTGTTCAACTAGTTTGCATTTGAGTTTCAACGCATTTGCGAGCGAGGCTGATAATGACAGAACCACAAGCCTACTGAGTTACTGACAGGACAACTTCCAGTTTGTTGTAGTTGTTTATGAACATTTTGGACTTTTTTCTCCTAAAAGAAGGAAATGAATTTTATGTTCAGGAAAATTTCAAGGCATCCATCTATCAAAAAAGAGAGGATAGCCATTGGACATAAAAGGAATTAATTCAATGGTAAATGAAGGAGATCAACCCTCTTCCACCATATTTGAAATTTAAAGGAGAGTGTAATATTATTTACTCTTTACTTCAAGTCTGCCTCTGCATATTTTTTTAAATCTTAATTTTTATTTCTCATGAATTTCAGAAGGGGTCAGAAAGGGCATCAGTGTTTTGTACTAGCCTCAGTCTGTAAAGAGCTTTTGACTCAGAGGAACTTTTTCTGGGTTATACTATCCCTCTTAAATGCAAAGTAAGACACACCCCCTCATTTGTATCTAACACAAAATCTCATCTATGCACTTCCAATGAATGATAAGATTACCACAAATATTAGGGTTAGTGTTGTACGGGGTGCAGGGATGGCGCAGTGGTGAGAGTGCTCGTCTCCCACCAATGTGGCCCAGGTTCGATTCCCAGACTCGGCGTCAAATGTGGGTTGAGTGTGTTGGTTCTCTACTCTGCACCAAGAGGTTTTCTCCGGGTACTCCGGTTTCCCCTCTCCTCAAAAACCAACATTTGACTTGATTTGTGTTAATTGTTAATTTTAATTTACAGTGTCCCCAATTATTACTGCTTCAGCACTAGAACGACTTGACACTTAAATAAAGTTCCTTTCCTTTCCTTTCCTTTAATTAGTTAAGAACAAATGCAGCCATATAGAGTCTATCTTCACTTAGGAAGCAGTGCCAGGTAGTCTATAACAATCATGTGTGACAATGATGAATGTGGGGACAGTTTCAGCTGTGACACTTATCAAAATCAGTGTGTTTCTAATTATGTGATGTACTGCATTGGACAACCCTCACCTTTGGAGATCTCCCTCTTTTGTGAAAGAGTCTTTCCAGCTTAAGCTTTTCAACCAATGGCAGTGCAAATGAGAGCTGTTAAAACATGTGAAAGAAATAATATTATTGATTTCATTTTGTTTAATGGATTCCATGACATCTTCACTGAGTGAAAGTTCTGATGACGACAGCTGGAAGATTATCAGAACTGTCAACATGAATTCAAGACTTCGTTTTGGCGATTGTGTTATGAAGACATGAATAAGATAACGCGAGCAATGTTAGTTAATCAAGAGAACAAAGGATTTTAATAATCTTGAAGAAGAGGTAGTGAAGAGAAAGCTCAAAGAGAATCCTTTTGATGAGACGTCCACCTTAAAATTGAGCAGTTCATAGAAATACTGTACTGTAAAATGGAAAAATAAATGGTTTGCACCCAGGAGTTACATACCTCGATGGGTTAGGTGGGTGAAAGTCATCCTGACAAGGACTTTTAACAGTGGCTGACCTTTCGACAACCTCAGCACAAGTCATCTACAGAGTTTAGTGAGGATTGGAAATTCAAACATTTGGTGATGCTCTGATCTGTCTTGTGACGGATCAAATTTGATCAGAAGTCGAATTCTGTCTCTTTCTCTATTGTGTAGTCATCTCCTCATTTACTGAGCCTCACTGAAATGTTTTTTTTTCCCCAGAGGTGATTACAGATTCCAAAGCGGAATGATGAAGAGAAAAGATAGTACGATGTGACAAATTGTGTGTGCACAATGGTTTTCTTCAAACGTGAAAACTGACAACAATTCTTTACTTTACCCCAGTCCCCCACACTTTACAATAGGCCGATTTACAAAAAGAACAAGTATATCTGTTGACGATGGCACATGAAAAAAAAACTTTAATGTGAGCTCTCCCTTCGTCAAATGTTGTTCCCTTTCTTTTGCTAAATCAACCCAATTGCTCTTGACAAACAACAACTATTAAAGTGCATATTTTCGTTGCGTCATCGTCTATCCTAGTGACTTTCAAACAAGCACATGGTGAAAAGTCGACAACTAGTCTTTATTCAAGAGTACTTGAATAAAGGTCATGTGTCTGATTACACAATGCAGTGAAAATTTGAATTCGCCTTCAGATGGATCTTCATAATAATTATTACAGGCAACAATTGAATTTGTGTGAACATTTAACTGAGATGTCTCAGCTGAAACTGATTTTTACGTATTCCCAAGTATTTTGTTTTCTGTCAAGTAAGACGTCATGACCATTTTTAGCATTTCGCAACTACTTCAATCGCCATTGTGCATCCAAAGCTTTAGGATTCTTTTGCTGCAATATCAGTAGATGAAGCACGGAGGTTGAAGTAATGGTTGGAAAAAGGACATTGAAATGCTTTTCATTTCAGGTAAGTGGTTCAAATGAATAAACATCATTCGAATTCCATTGAATGTGGCCTTCCAGTGTTAGTACATGTAGATAGTAAACTGATAAGACTGCACAGTATGGACTAGATCCAGACTAACAAAACGTTTTTCGATTGGGAGAGTGCAGTTTGTTTTCTATGAACCACGCACATTCTTTGATAAATAAATAAATAAATAAATAAATAAATAATTAATTAATTAATTAATGAAATTATCACTTTCTTCTGGGGAAATCACTGCAGGTTCTGTCTGTCGGACCAGATCCAGTCGGGTCAAGTCCGACGGATCCGGCTTTTGCCAACAGCCTTTTGTAATTGGTAGTGGGAATTTTGTAATTGGTAGTGGGAATTTTGAATTTCCATCCACCACTTGACTCTGGAGATGACTTCTGCTCTGAGGTTGTCAAAAAGTCAGTCAATGCTGACAGTCCTTCTCAGGACTACTTTCACCCAGACAATCAAACTCCATCAAGGGAGAAATACTGTGATTAAAAACAACAAATTAATGGCCACCAAATGAATGCCAAATGTTTTAGGTGCACCCAACAAGTCTTGCGCAAAAAATGGCTACTGCTATTAAACACTCTAGTATAAGCCCCACCTATTTTACTTGAACGTCAAGCTAAAATTAGGGACGCAGATTTTCTACCCTTTCGGTTGGGGGGTACAAATTGCATAATTTGCAGGTCCAAAGATAGAATGAAAAGGTTTAATCCCCAACCTTGCCCTTTAGTAAATCTTTCAGGCTACTCATTTTTGTTTTACATGAACAACCAAATTCCAACTGACATGGGATATCCATTTCTCAGAAAACCTGCTTTTAATTATATTATCTCCACCTTGTAACTTTAATAAGGGGACCTAGGAAAAACTTTTCGACAGGTGCAATGTATGTGAGAGTATGAATGATTTTAAGATCAAATCAATAATTGACAACATACTGTTTTTCCTGATCCAGTTCCTAAAAAAGCAATACAAAAACAATAGAATTAGAAACACTCATAGCCTAAGTTATGAAATAGAACTTATTATTCCATTTTATCAACTGATCATTTAAATTAGTGGAATATATTCATGAATTTTCAGGTGCCTGTGGGGGTAATTGCAGAGACTCCAACCCTGTGACCTAAAAAAGGGAGGTTTTAACCCATTGACTCCCAGGGGTTCCCCATTGATGAGCAAAATCGTCTGGCGTTAGACAGAGCAAAAATAGTCTGGCTAGTTTAAGCCGGGTTTGGGTGTCAAAGGGTTAAATCTCTCTTTCATCTATAGCCTGCAATTCAAAAATATTTACCTTTCTTTTATTGATTGTTATCCATATCATTCTCATTACCACTATAATCATCATCATCAAAATCATTATCATTGATGTTTTGCACAGAGAAGGACAAATAAAAATATTTTACATTCAAAACTTACTTGCTTGAGCAATCAAATCATGTCCATCATAAATATAGTCAAATGTTTCACTTTGGATCGGAAACAGATAGTCAATTTTTTTGCCTGAAGAGCAAATCAGAAAATAATTATGAATTAATTTCTTTTTATATAAAAAGGTACATGTATTAGATATTATTATTCCACTATTACGCCATTTTACCATATTTGGTTAAGAGAACGCGCAAAATATGAGACGGTAATACACTGTAGTGTCCAGGTTTGACTGGTTTAGAACAGAGCAAATACGGACGAAACAGGAGTTTTTCAATGAAAGAAATTGTTTTTAACATGATGCAAAGACTGAGAATTTAGAGAATTTGGCTTGTGGTCACTTGTGACTCGTCTTTTCATTTATCCAGTCAAATAAGGACACTTGGCTGGCTTTTGTGCTGTTTACATCGTTTGCACGCGCCTTGACAGACAGATGGTGCTTTTTTTCAAAAACACTCTCACCAAATAAAATTGAAGCAAAATAACACATTTTTGTAGTGGAATAATAAATCTCTTACTCGATGGTTTAACATATAATACTCGCGGACATTTTGCTCATTGCTTGTAGTTTTCCTTGCCCCCTGCGGGGCTCGGAAAAATACTATGCAATTTGCAAAATATCCGCGAATATTATATGTTAAACCCTCGAATAAGATGTATATATTCCCCAGCTGGTTCTTCATTCTCTGCTATAAGGTACTCCTAATCAGTTAGAGCTGTTTTTGGTTACAAGATATCAAAATAATAATGATTCAAGTTACATAATTATACAAATGTACCTCGTGCAGAGAGTAAATAATATTATTAATTTCGGGACATGTAATGACCTCATCAAATAGACAAATCTACCTTTAAGCCGTTGAACAGTTTCTTCTGACAATCGAAACTTTGAAAAGTCTCCAGACTCTTTTACATCTGTGTCTTCTTCCTGCAGAAATGAAATAATTAATGGACAACTGATCAGTCCAGGGAAATCAATGTAAAAAATGCTCATATTAGATATGTGATCTTCATAGTACACAACTGAAATGAGTAAATTTTAAACAACACTGTCTTGTAAACACAAAGTACACGACCAAAAACATCTACATTAATTTTGATGATTTACACTGAGTCTATAATAAAACATTAATTTTTTTATAATTTATCTTACATGTAGCTCTCAGAAAACAACTGCTGGTCAATTTTGTTTTGCAGGGACAAAACAGTCTATCCTCATTAGCCCTTTCACTCCCAAGATGTAAATGTTAATTCTCCTTACTGACTGACATACATTCCTCTTATTGTCAGTTATGGGAATTTGCTCATAAAAAATTATATTCAAATAAAAATCTGTAGGTGATAAATTTCTTTATTCTCATCACCTGTCTGCTTCATGACTATGTATATAAAAAATGATCTTGCAAGGAGAAAATATAATCACATCACTCACTCCTTGGAAAGAAAGGGTTAACCCATTGACCTCTGAGAGTGAAACTTAATAGATTTTACTCTGTCTAACGCCAGATGATTTTACTCGTCCATGGGGGGG
>NC_090896.1:34988285-35020785 GCF_036669925.1 Montipora capricornis
TGCTCACCTTTCTTCTAATTCCTATATATATGATATATAAAATTAATAGACATCTCCTATTCATGAAAACTATGAAAACTGTACACAAACAGTTTGATGTCCACTTAACCCATTGACTCCCAGGGGTTCTCCATTGACGAGTAAAATCGTCTGGCGTTAGACAGAGTAAAATACTAAGTCTGGCCGGGTTTGCAACTTTACTCATTTACATGCTTCCGGACAGTGAATTTTTTTCATTTTTTGCATATTTGCTTAGATTAATTTAAGGCATTTGTCTTTCAAATTTGAAAAAATTCTGTAGCCCAGGTGAAAAAAAATATTAGGGACACTGATTTTTCTGAAAAACTGATCTATAGATTTTGTTGAATTTTAAATATTTTAGAGATTATTTCTAAAATTATTTGGTAATGCTGAATGGGAAAATTTCACCATCCCGTTTTTTCAAAAAAGACAGTATATCTTGATTTTAAGACTCAAAGAAGTGCCTTATATCGTTGCCATATGCATGGTAACATTATTTTGGAGGAAAATGTGATGTGAGAAATCTGTAATGGATGCTTAGTACCCTGGTCAAATTTCGTTTTGATGTGATAACCCTAACTGTATCTAAGGACAGAATAATTATGTTTATTTGTTTGAAAACAAGAGAAACTATTTCGAGCCTCCTTAAGAAAGAGTTTCAATTCCTGGAGAATTATTTTTTTGGAGTGATATCATGTTACATCATACAAGTGTACTATAGCTACTAAGTATGAGCAATAACCTTGAAAAAAAAAGTTGTATTTTTTCGGAGTGAATATCATTATATGTGATCCCTCTGATCATTTTCTTTCTTGCCATTAATTTCCTAGCTAAAGGGATTAAAAGATGGAAAACAAGATGGTAAGACAGCCTGCAACCCAAGATTAAGTTTATGTTGTTTTGAGGTTCACTTTTTTTTCCTGGTTCAAAATTTTTTAAGCCAGTTCAGTTTTCTTTTTTTTGTTTCAGATTATGGTTATGAATACTAGACAAAGAAAAATCAAAATTGAACTGGTTTAAACAATTTTAAAGGAAGAAAAATTGCAACATGTACATAATAATTATAATAAAAGGAAGCTGGACTTAATAAACATAGTATGCATAACAAATAGAAATTTAAAAAAAATATATTGATGGTTTTGTCTTCATATTCTGTACTAATTCCCAAAATTTTAACCCTGGTCATACTGCTAGGTTTTGAGAAAAAGGCCTTTGAAAGCTGGGTCATTTAAGATACATATTTAGTAATTTCCTCTGATTTGCATTTATTTGTTGGGTAAAATTACATTTTACATCAGTTGCAATGACTTACACTTCAGAAGAGACATCATATTACTTTAATTTCACAGATTTCAAAATCTTGATCTTTTTCTTTGGAAAATAATATTGTTGTAAGCCACCTTAAATGTTTCACTTTTTTATATCTCCTTGAAAGGCACCATATAGAACTGCATATAGTGCAGTTTATCATTTCATCACAGAAACTATACAATAAAAGTTGATATTAAGATATTAAAATTTTTGTAAATTATTAAAATGTTGTTAATTAACCAGAAATCAACCATTATTGATGGCAGTCACCTGCTCTTTTGGACTTTTGCATGTAGGTTTGTGTATGATGAAAGAAAATGCAGGCTATATTATTACAGAACACCACAAGATTTCACACCTCTCGGGTAAGGGTACTCTGTTAAGATTGTCGTGTTGGGCCTGGTTGTTCAAAAGCTTGTTAACTTTATCCAGGATTAGCGAATGAACCTTGGTTTCATTTTTTCAACTTTTTGGTGAAAGTTTCTTTTGCTTCTTTTTGTTTTTCAAGATTGACTTCCTCTAATGCAAAGTTTTGCGGAATATCAGCGTTGAACAGCATTTGGGAATAGAGAAATAAACTCCTTGGTTAATTTTTAATCTGGGATTAGCATTAATCGGCTTTTCGATAGGCAATTTTCAGGATAGCATCATTTGACTACAACTACGTAACCATAATTTAGTTTACTTTGTTTTTCTTTTCTTATGTAAATTTTGTATTTTCACCGGGTCTAAAAATAACAATAGCTCCAATTAGCATGAGACAAGCAAAACCTGTAGGATTCTGGTACTTGTAGTCAAATGGCATCATCACACAAATGTCCTAAATTGCAGATTAATCGATGTCGGAAATGCCTCTTTTTCATTTGATGTGAAAGATGCAGAGAGACTTAACGCATTTCAGATAAGGTAAGAATTAGATTCAGCATCACACATCGCAGCATTTAAGTAAAACCCCATGCTTTTGTCTGAGACAAAGATATTTTTGTTTGGGCAAGTGACTTTCTTTGCTCTTGCCCACTGGGCAAGCACCCTTTCAATCATTAAGTTAACAGATTTCTTTTAAAATCCATTGACTCCTAGAAGTGAGAATTAAATAATGGCTAGATTTTACTCTGCCTCGTGCAAGACGATTTTACTCGTCAGTTGGGTTTGGTTTAGGAATCAGTGGGTTGAAAGGCAAGTTCAAGAATATACCTTTGGCAAGTGGGTCATAAAGTTCACAATTGCCTAATGGACAAGTTGGAATTTAAACTTTTTTTCTCGATTGCACATACATCCTGGCCCCGATCCTTTCCCTAAGTCATTGATGCTCACAGATATTGCTACCCAAAATTCAATTTTAGCATTAAAAAAATGATGCTACTTTATCTCACATAGTATTTGCACTATAATAATATTATTGGCCAAGTTACAAGACCAGTTTCAATGTAGCAGGATGTATTAATCTACTGCGCTGCTATAGCATGCTTGAGTTTACAGGTGTGCTTTCCTTTGTGATATTATTATTATCATTATTATTATTGTTATTATTATTATTATTATTATTATTATTATTATTATTATTGATTGCTTAAATTAATTAAAGAGAATCTACTACAAAAATATTTCTTCCTTATACCGCGCAATGTGATCAATCCAGCTCACCTCCTACATGTATATTGGCAGTTCAATTGTGTGTTGTGCAGTTCAAAAATTTTCCTGTTCAAACTTTTTCAAACTACATGTAGGTCTATTTTGTGTCAGATTGTGATAATGAATTTGTATTAGATAAAGTAAAATCAAAATTGAACTGGTTTCATTGAAAAAATTTAAACAAGAAAAAAATTGAACCACAATTATACCTGTGTACATCTTTTCAAGGATTAGTGAAGTGCATTTGATTCCTGTTTTGTCATTGACAAGGCATTTGAAAGCAGTTACAAGTGTTTTTGAGGAGGATCATTTTGTACCCTTTTCTTAGTACTTATTTATTCAATAATGAAAGTATCATACTGTAAGTATTTTGACTGTCTTGTTGCTAATAATTTTGTTAAAAACAAGAATACCAGTCCGAGCCTGAGGGTCAGATCCTGACCCTGGCGTCTGCATGAAAGTGAGATTCAAGTCCAAGGTAACCTGAGGTTTTTCTCTTTCTGGCCGCTTCGCAACTTGTCTTGCCACTTTGCCTTGCTTGCTGGATAGCCAAAGAGCGTGACTTTTAAGTTTTGTACAGACGGTCACCCATCCAGGTGGTAATTAACCACATCCAACAGGACTTGACTTCCCTTGAGCAAGCCATAGCACTATCACGTGAGATCTATTAAAGTTACATGTATTTGTGCCAGAGCAAGATGGCATCCAAACACTGAAATCATTATTATTATACATGGCATGACTTATGTATACATAGAGAAAAAAATTGTTACTGCACATTACTTTTTGTTAGCACATCTGGAAGAACATACCAACTTCAAGCCAAAGACAAACAAACAATGATGTTTTGGCTTCAAGAGTTGCAGGTCAGATTGACTTCCTTTTTAAAGCGGATGCTTGTTCAATAGTAAAAGTGATATTACCGGTAATAACAATAATAATAATAATAATAATAATAATAATAATATAATAATGAAAAACCTTTATTGAAAATCAGTCAGTTAACACAGAAATTATTAACAATATAAAAAAGATATATATTCTGTTCTAATTATAAAAAAACAGTTTAAGTTCATTCTTCATTAATGTTATGGCGCGCAGAAAAGACATGAGATGACATAGTGGGCAATAGTGGGCAGGGAATATACTGGCAAGGCTCGGATAACCCACCGACCGGATGAAACCCACCGGATGGGGGGCCTCGGCACATGGCGCCATGCCGAGGGGGTGCCCCATGCCTGTACTGCAAGGAGGACATTGTTGCTGGAAAAAATTACCTGGGGCCAAGTTAACCCAGCCAGAGAACAGATGTCCCCTCCCTGACGGGGCTCCAGCACAGGGCTGAAGGGGTGCCGCAGGCAGCAATTCCCCGCCCGGAAACATTTATTAAAACTTTTAGATGTATGATTATCACAAACCTTAACCATAATAACTGGGGGCTTGAAGCCCTAATGACAAGGAGAGAAAAAAGAGTTTCGAAGAACTAGTACATGCAAATTGTTACGAGATAAGAGGGTGGGAGGGAGGGGTTACAATTGGAGCAAAGTACAAACTTGCAGGTCTCAGAGAAGGGACAAACTGATTACTCGCATGACATGCTATGCTTAAATAGCAGTTGCCAAATATGGGCATGTGTTGTAAATTACCGCAGAGAGACGAGTGTGGGCTCATCTCAGAAAAGGTTGCTTGCCAACATTAACCTTTATTTTATGCTAAAATAACATTTAATGTTATGGCGCGCAGAAAAGACACGAGATGACATAGTGGGCAATAGTGGGCAGGGAATATACTGGCAAGGCTCGGATAACCCACCGACCGGATGAAACCCACCGGATGGGGGGCCTCGGCACATGGCGCCATGCCGAGGGGGTGCCCCATGCCTGTACTGCAAGGAGGACATTGTTGCTGGAAAAAATTACCTGGGGCCAAGTTAACCCAGCCAGAGAACAGATGTCCCCTCCCTGACGGGGCTCCAGCACAGGGCTGAAGGGGTGCCGCAGGCAGCAATTCCCCGGCCACAAACGCCGAGTGTAACGAGAAAGTCCCCTGTGTGGGGCCCATAAATTTAAGTAAGACAGGGTAGCCCAGGCCAGCTCTCCACAGGAGGTGCAAGGGATTAGGCATAGGGAGACCTTGGCCCCAAATGGGGGAGAGACAGCGAGGCCAGCCGCCTGTGGAGGAAGTGGCCTGGGGCCCATGTAATACCAGAATACACTTAAAAATTAAGTAACACACTATAAATGCAACAATAAAAACAGGAACAAGGAGACATCGCAGTGTTCTCAATGTATCTAAAATAGGTGTCAGTTAAGGCAAGATGCCAAGTTCCTGGGTACTTGGAGGATAGCCTCTTTGGGGGTCTGGATATAGGTTTGGTAAGCGTTAGATTTCCACCTTCCGAGGACTTTGATTAGCCAGTCAGGGAGTCCCACCGCTCCTGCTGTTGTGGCAGCACCAATACGAAAGCTGTGTGAGGCGAAGTTTGCGCTGTTCAGGCCACAAACATGCAGTAGAGCGCGCAGGTTGTTGGTAAGTGATGCACGGGTAAGATTGCGCCCATCAGCAAATTTGAAGAGAGGCTGAGAGGTACTTTGTCCATGTGTTTGAAGAAGATAGTCTTGAAGGGCAGTTACGGCGCAGACGTTAGAGTCTGACCTAGCTATAGTGAGTTTGGCTGTCTCGCGGAAGGGGTCAGTCTTGGACTTCTTAATAGTAATTTTGAGGTAATTCGGACTGAAAATATTAGGTTCGAGGCTGATATCTGCCCTGGATAAGTGAGTATGGGGGTCAAACTTGCCATTGCAAGTGAATTCACTGCTTCGTAGGAAACCGAAAAAGGCCAGCGTAAAGGCAGCCCATAACATGGAAGAGTCAACAGCCTGGGAGTGAAAGGGTTGTAACTTAGAGTAGATTAGATGGAGAACCGTAATAGTGATGGGGTAGCGTGCCCGTTTAGAAACGGTCTGTGAACATTTTATGCCTCGTAAAGTTTTATAAAGGAGGGGCATGGAGGTAAAGTCCAGTTGACAACCAAACTCAATATGCAGGTTTTTTACTGCTGCCAGATAAACTTTAATAGTGGCATGGGAAACTGTATTGGAAAGGTGGGTAACAAAGTGAATTAAGGTAGCCTCACTGCTGGGTAAGAGAGGGGTATGGGGGGAAACAAGCCCATGGTGTAAACAAAAGCGAATAAATTGGCGTTCACCAGAGGAATATGTACGGCGGGTGGTCGGTGCAATGGAGTGGTAGATGAAACTGGCCGCCTGCAGACTCAAACTTTGGTCAGGAAATGAGGGATCTGGCAAGGAACAGGCGATGCATCCGGTGCGAGAAGGTGGAAACGGGCCATCTGGAAGCGAGAGAGACTGTCAGCGATACCATTGTCAAGGCCAGGGACATGTTTGGCGGAAAAGGTAAAATTGAATTTTAAGGTCTGCAGGGTGATTAGGCGAACGAGATTCATAATCCGGGGTATTTTTGAGCTCTTCGCAGAGAGAATGGCAACAGTTGCTTGGTTGTCACAGTGAAAGCAAATTCTCCTATTAGCCCAAAGGGGAGCCCAGAGCATGCAGGCCAAGTAAATTGGGTAGAGCTCTTGCCACTGGATGCTTATGCCAGTGGCAGGGTTGAGCTGATGGAAAGGGTGCCATTTACCCTGGAACCATAGGTTATTGAAGAAACCCCCGTAGCCAAGGGAACCGGCCGCATCTTTAAAAAGGTGAATTTGGGGAGAGGGCTCAGTAAAAGGGGGGAGGAAAAGGCTTACCCCATTCCAGTGGTCTAAGAAGATTTGCCACATGAGAATGTCCTTCCTGAATTCTTGGTTGAGTGAAACAAAATGCCCAGGGTGGCGGACCCCCCGAGTAAGATTTATAATCCGTTGCATGAAAGGACGACCCGGGGAGATAACCCGACAGGCAAAGTGTAAAGTCTCAATAAGAGATTGGAGGTCACGTAGGCGGCAAGATCTTTTGGAGGACCAGGAGGCAAGCATTAAGCGGGCATTGTGTAGTTTGTCGATTGGCAGACGGGCTTCCATGCGGACAGAGTCAAGAGTTATCCCCATAAACTCAAGGCACTGAGTGGGGCGGAAGGTCTTCTTTGGGGCAAGGGGGATATTAAGCTCCTCAAATAGGGTGAGAACCTGGCAAAGGGCAGTGGCACAACGGGAGAGTGGAGGGGGCTGGGCAATAAAGAAGTCGTCCAGGATATGGATAATGGAGGGGATGTTGAGGTGATTTTTTACTAGCCATTCCAGGGCATCTGAGAGTTGATTGAAAAGGTAGGGGGCACTTCTAAGGCCGAAGGGGAGAGCTTTGTCGAAAAAGAAACGACCCTTCCAGGACATACCCAATAGTTCCCAATCATCGGGGTGAACGGGGATAATGCGGAAGGCCGATGGAATATCAGTTTTGGTCATGAAACAGCCGGGGCCATGTTCAAGGACCAATGAGATCGCGTCGTCAATGCGGATGTATTGTAGGGTGAAAAGTTCAAGTGGGATGTTGGCGTTCAGGCTACCAGGGGACCCTTTGGAGAAGGAGAGGTGGAAAATAGTGCGCCATTTTTGGCTATTCTTTTTGGGAACCAGCCCGAGGGGATGGATCTGAAAATTTGGAAAGGGGGGGGATTCAAAAGGGCCTGCGAGGCGACCAAGTTCAACTTCTTCTAGGAGGTTGCCTTCGATAATTGAGGGGTGGCGGTAAGCCGAAGGAAGGTTTTTGGCTGTTTTAGGAAGACGGCTGCCTTGGTAGCCCACCCGAAAACCCTCGGTTAGCCCAGCAGTTAGGTTAGCTACGAAGGTCTGATTGGGATGGGTCTGGAGAAGGTTGGATAAGAGGGGAATATTCACAGGGGTCAGAGGCGTCATGGACAACAGGGCTTCAGCGGTTTGATGATTTCTTATCAGTCTGGCTTCTAGGTTTTGAAGGGGGGTCATCGTGGCGGAAAGCTGGGTGGTCTCCGTGGCAGGTTTTGCAGCGGTGGCTGAAGGGGCAGGGGTCTTGGCTGCATTTGGTCCCTCGGTTGTAATTGTTGCAGAGTCCCCGCTGTGTATTGTTGGGTCTAAGGGCGGAAAGGGAGCACCCATAAGAATAATGATCCCCACTACCACAAATAGAACAGCAAGATTTGGCTTGCCCGGTAAACTTCATAAGGTAGAGTTGTGTATCACGTTCTCCCCAATTGAGGGAAAGGTTTCCGGCCGCTTTCCGACGGAAATCGATGTCGTAGGAGAGCCAGGCAAAACCGGCAAATTTCCGTTGGGCTGATCGGATGATCTCCTGGTAGGCGAACATCTCAACCGCCCTCCGGGGGAAGGAAGTTAACAAAATAGTACAGTATACGGCGAAGGCGGACAACCATTTATCGATAGAATCGACATGCGTTTTCTTCCTGCGGGGGTTAGGGAGTTCTACCTGTTTCCCGCCAACGGATATGGACAACCCAGTAAGCTCGTTATCAGTTACAAGGGACGAGTTTTCTGGCAGCAGCAAATCAAACTCAACGTACTCACCGCGTAAAACAGCTTGCTTGGTCTTTGTAGGGACGTGATCAGCGAGAGAAGATGACGGTGTAACGGAAGGTAGATGAAGGTCGGCGCTTGTTGACGAAGATGGTTGAGAAAGGAGACTCGCCACGAAGGTTGGGTCCCCAAGTTCTCGAGTTGTTGCGAGCTGAGGTGTCGAAGAGGACGTTGGAAGCGCTGTTGGAAGTGACGAGGCACTTTGCACGGCTGGCCTGAAGTTCTTCAGCTTTTGATCGACGATGTTGCCGATCAGCGTAGCCAGATTTGCTGGGTCAAATGCAGAGTTCGCGGGAGGGGCCTCGTTGCGGCCGCCATCTTGGATATCCTCTGGGTTGTTGTCGTTTGGTTCGGTTGGTGTGTCGCCGGGTAATTCGTCCTCCGGCGTGGGATCGCGGCGCTCGTCCGGAAGGTCACTGCTCCCTGGTTCTTGGCGGTTGGTGCGTGGACGTTTGGCGGCTGATGCAGAGGCGTCAGAGTTTCGCGTGCGTGTGGCCGAGGGATTCGAAGGGGAGATCGAGCCGAGCCGCTCGATCAACTGTTCGCGTGAACCTGTGATTAGCAAGTTGTTCTGCGCTAACAGAAGACGTAGGACTTCGTTGCTAAGTCCGGAGAGTTCCATGAGGTGGAGTATCAGTTAGTGGCGGGAAAAACGGAAATAAAACACGATGTTACAATTGGAGCAAAGTACAAACTTGCAGGTCTCAGAGAAGGGACAAACTGATTACTCGCATGACATGCTATGCTTAAATAGCAGTTGCCAAATATGGGCATGTGTTGTACATTACCGCAGAGAGACGAGTGTGGGCTCATCTCAGAAAAGGTTGCTTGCCGACATTAACCTTTATTTTATGCTAAAATAACATTTTACACAAGCAAACAAAAACAAAAAATATATATATATATGCACATGTTATTGTTATTATTAGTATTAATATAAATAACTTTATTTTTAATTCGAATAAAACTGTTTAAAAATATATCTATAAGTATATAAAACAATCACAAATCTAAAAAAACTATTCCCAGTAATAATAAAAATGTATATATAAAAGTTATAGAACCTAGATTTTCGCAAGGCATCTATCTAATTCATACCCTGCGAGCAGAGGCCCTTCGATCTTCCTAGATAAGTCGGGAAGAGGAAGGAACCTCTGCCAGCCGCCTCGACTTTCTTTGATTTGCCGCTCATCCAAAGAAATGGATGAGTCAGTCCAGTTTTAACTTGCCAAACCTGTTTTTTTTATTTGTGCGCATGATCAATCGCCACGCGTCATCGATATTTTTTAAATTTACAACAGCGTGACAATTTTTAAACTGTCTAAATTCCCATGAGAATTTTTCCGTATGTCGGTTACAGAAGCTAGTTTACCAGAATTGAGAAACCTATTAATTTTTTCAGTAAAAATTAAAATGGCAATTTAAAAACTTGAACTATCTTGAGGAAATGATTCCTTGGTTGCCGTGTGTTTGCCAGAGTTGTTCGAAAATATCCGTTACTGTTTGTTTTGGTTTTGTGGTTTTGCGGTTACTAGTCAGGCGTGACTGACTCCCGAATACGTTACGTTTGAATTTTTAACGCATGCTCAACACGAAATGTCGAGGCGGCTGGCAGAGGTTCCTTCCTCTTCCCGACTTATCTAGGAAGATCGAAGGGCCTCTGCTCGCAGGGTATCTAATTCAAAGTCCGCTTCTTGAACATTACTTCTAATTGTTCTTTTAGCTGTTCTTGACCCTCTAAGACAGAGTAGAGCCGACCTAAGGATGGCAAAAGAGACTTTAGAGCGTATCCAAGAGACGGTGGTGGCATAGTTCTCTCCTTTCTTCGCTGCGACTAGCTCTGCCAACCTGTTATGGTATCTCTTGCACTCTTCTCCCATGCCACCTGTTGTTGTAAATACTAATGGTGTAAATGTTGCCTGTTCCACGTCCATCACTCTTCGCGTATACAATCTCTTCTTGTCGTTCTCGTGCTGCTTGTATATCTGCTTGAGGTCCAGGTCTCTATAAGAATCAGCGTTGGGGTAGCATACCCGTACATCAAAGAACGCTGACCTTTGCCTTTCCCAGAAACCTCTGGCATGGATGTCTAGGCGAGCGTCGGGAGCTCTGTTAGCTCCGCTTGGCAGCGACTCTCCCGTGAGCTCCTGGAGGACGGGCTCAATCTCGACATCATTGCAGACCATGCTGAGCATGTCTGCCTCAAGATCTCTCAGTTCATTATGGCGCTGTATTATGAAGCCTCCACGCCTGCAGACCATGGCATGATCAACATTAAAGACATCGCCACACACGCAAATAGATGGCTTATCGGCGATTTCCCAGTCATATCTGAGCTTTAGAGCGTCTCGAAACTCGCCCTTGTTCAGAGTGAAGCCCATTTCATCGATCGGTATGACTGTCAGCCAGTTAGATGCACCTTTTTCAGAAGCAAGTTCAACCGCGCGCTGTGTCTTCAGAGTAAGAGAGTTCTTGATGTCATTCAGTTTTGTTCGAAGCACTTCGTTTTTCTCTCTTCTCTCGCCCTTGTCTAAAGGTATCAGCCTATTGGCTAATATTGGTTCAATAGTCCATGGATCAATATACTCTGTGCATAGCTTTCTAGTCATTGTTGCCAAGGCATCACACAAGTTCGCACTTGATTTCTTGAAGGATTTGCAAGTGAGAATACGCTTGAAGCCATTTGCGTCGACGCCTGAGGGGCCGCCCGATCCTTTGGTTCGTAGTGCCGCCTCGCGTATCATTTCGCCGTCTATCTGCTGGTATAGCGAATCATGAACTTCCTCTACCGGTCCAAAGAGTATCGAGCCAAGCTTTGCGTCTTGTGCCTCAGGGTGTTTCTCATGAAGCTGTCTCAGGACATCGTCGGTCAGCGGTAACACCCCACCGCAGTCTTCGTCGCTTAGATATCTCAGAGCAGAATTTATCTGCCCTTGCATAACTAACTTGGCAAATATCTTCGCTTTATCTGGTGACTTTGCCCTCTTGGTCTTAAGGATACGCTTTTGAATCGATCGTCCTTCGCGCAGTAGGCTTTCGATTTCCCCTTCTTTCCATAGCGCTAAGCGTTTTGTCAAGCACTCTTGGTGGTCTTTTGCTTTTGATTTCATGCTTGGCTTTTGTAGTGCCGTTGCTAACAGAACAATAGCGGCTTTAAGCGCTATGTGTTGTGCATGTGATGCATTGTTCCACTCAGTTATGTGTTGTGTTAGTTGGTCAATAAACTCTCGCCCAACTTTACCATATGGGACAAGGAAGGTGTTTTTCCGTCATTGTGTGATTTCATAATAATAATTCATAATAATAATACATGTAATAATACATGTAATAATAATACATGTAATAATAATACATGTAATAATAGTAATAATAATAATAATAATAATAATAATAATAATAATAATGGAATTTATTGAGTGCATTTCTACATGCATAAATAGCTGAATAAATTATATGCTTTATATACCGGTAATTTAACTAAAATTAATGTTAAAAACAAGCCAAATAAAATTCCATAGGTGGGAATTCGGAATTGTTCACTAAAAATAAAATAAAGTTATGTTGCAGCAATACAATAATATTTATTACCTTGATTTTAAATATTTTAACTGAGCTTGAGCTGCACAGTTCCTAGGGAAGAGCATTTCACAGCTTTGGGACAGCCTGTGAAAATGCTTGTTTGTGAAATGAATTTGGCTTGAAGGAAAAAGTCACCGAGGATAGAACCGGGGACCTCTTGCTCCAAAAGTTGAGTACTAACCATTCACTCAGAGCTACGCCTGACTTGACAGCATAAAGGAAAGTAGGTCTATGTAACATGGTGCTTATTATAATCTACATACAGTAGTGGTCCAGTCTGTGGAAAATATTTATTGAATGGATGAATGAGTAAGTATGCAAGCAAGCGCACTTCAGTCTGATAGAAAAGTCTGCTGTCTGGTTTCATTTGACTGGATCTCAAAGTGATGTTTCTTGACCTGTCCTGAAAAGCTGTGTCCTTATTATTTTACACTTTGATCTTGTATTTTAGGGGAGAAGACAGGAGTACAGTAAGAAAAGAACAAACCTTGTTGTGCAAAACAAAGGTGACATCTCGGCTTTAGGGGTAAGATTTCATTTTAAGATTAAGTAGACAAACTGAAGCTTGACATGGTCTGGAACAGTATTAATACTGAATGCACACAGTTTGCACCATTTAGCTACGCCAAAAGCCCACTATATATACTATCTTAGCTTGAATTATTTCTGTTTCTTTTCTCTGGTTACTAATCCCATTTCCTGAGTGTGTAAAATACAAACTTAACTTGCTTTGGTCCGTGAGGTGATCAGAAACATGGCACATTGATTTAGTGAAGTTGGCAATACTTGGTGAGAGAATACATGTATGTTATAATTAAATAGATTTTCTTTCAAGTTGATTAATAAAACTCCAAGTCACACATGTATGCTGCAAAGATTTTATGCCTGACTCTTAATTAGTAGCTACTGTGCCTAAATTAAAGCTGTACATGTATTTTTTTCTCGTGCAGCAGTCTACACATGGTCTTTTAGCTGAAGAGGAAGAAACGAAGGAGGAAAAATCTCAAGGTTTGTAGATTATAAGCAAGTACATCACTAATTTTACGTTCTCAACCCCTCTACTCTGTGCATCCAGGAGAATGCTTTAACTGCACATCTTGGTGCCAGGATTAATGATCATTTTTTCTAATCATAATATGTTCTCAGATTTACCAGCTCAGGCCATTATGAACCCTGTTCCAGCCCCACAATCTGTTGGTGAAGAAGCAGCGACAATTATGCCTCCATCACAAAGCTTTCTCTCAAACATTTCATACACAAATCTCAAGACTGAAATTAATAACATGCGGTAAGAAGTTATCTTTCAGCCAGTCAAATTAGATGAGTTCTTAGCGATGTCCCTGAGGATATGCAGCCACTCAATCCCCCTCCCCCCACCCCTCCAACCAATTATTGACACTTTGAGGCTGACATGTCATAAGACCCATATAAGACCAGTGAGATGCTCCACCTATATACTAAAATTCCTGGTCTCAGTTATTCAAAGGCCAATAACTTTATCCAGTGGGTAAAGCCACTGAATGACCAAGATTTCTAAGAGGAGATGACTGACTCCAGTAAATATACTTTTGAATCCAATATGTGATGAAATAAAACACACACTTCTGCCCAAAGAAAAATCTGATGCTTGGACAACAAACAAATATATTGAACTTGTCTGTCAAAAGTTTCCATGTAAAAGACTACACCAATAGCAAGAAATCATGCATCTACATGTATTAGATCAGATTAACCTGTTGATTGATTTATTTGAGCCCAATTTAACCATGGAGAAGGTTAACCTAAATTAAAGGCCCACGATAATAATTGATCATCAGCAGCTAGAACTTGGTCTCTTAAATTTTTAATTTTTGCCAATTCCGTTGATTTCAGAGCCAAGCGAACGTCAGTGAATTTCTCACAGCAGACTCCACCCCTCAACATTTCTGCACCTATGACAGAAAAAGAACTGTTAGAACAACAGTGTCTGGAAGATCTAAAGAATCCAAGAGTCCAGTCTGTGTCAGATGACAAAGTTATGCCCTGCATTAATGATGAAGGCAAGAGGTACATTAAAAAAATTATGGATATCACATTGAATTTTCTTGCATTCAAGGAATGCAATGAGCTGCAGGTAGCTTTTTTCCGAGTCTGAGCTGCGGTGAGTTTTACATCAATTTTGAGTTTTTCTTCACTTTTGAGGAATAATAATACTGATAGTAGAGAAATCTTGTTTCTAATTTTCATTATCTTCTATCAGAAGCAGTACATGACCTTGAGGCATGTTAAACTTGCAACTCTTTTCCTTGGATTAAAGCTGGGGATTTCAGGATTATACCAATTTTATGCCCAAATTATGGACAAAAATAAGATCGAAGCTGCAATTGCACAACAAAATGCACAAGCTACATTACGTCCAAATAAGGACATTTTTAAACTAAAAAAAAAACACCAATGAAGTAATAGTTTAACTTCACTTCTAAGATTGTCACTAGTTGTTTTGAAAGGGAAGGTTTACAGTTTTACTGTAGAGTTGTATAAATTAAGAGCTGTATAATTATAATAGCATCTATATAGAGCATTTTCTATATATGAGGGCCATTTGATGACTGTGGCCCGGTATGTGCAATGTGTGTGAGAAGCAAATTGGTCTTTCAAAATGTTTCTTTTTTTCCAGTTTTAACCCACCTGGGATATGACCCCCATGTTTTTTATAAGGCCATCGAAAAACCCTAATAGTTAACTTTAAGGCCTAGGGCTTAATTACAAGCAGCAACTTACCATTATATTTTCTTCATCCTTCATTTTTTATCACACTTGAACTTTTAGATGGTCAGAGTATTAATTTTATTTCAAATACATTGTACATTAGCTCATTTCAAAGTCATATCAAGAATGATGAAGAAATTGTATTAACAGCTGATGTTAGCAACCAAAAACAACAAGAAAATACAGAAGAGAAAAAACCATTCAGGTATTGATCAGAAGAGACTTGTAAACTTATGACAATTTTAGAACTTGATTTCCGAGGGTACTGCATGACTGTGTTTTGCTAAAGGAAATACTGTAATATTATTGCTGCATCAATAATGGTGTGGTGATCGAGATCACAAAGTTGTCCATGATTTTTTAATATTTCACCAACCTTCAAAGACAGTCAGTATTTAAAGCCACCCTAAACATGAAAGGATGTGTTTGACTGACTCATTTTTCTTTTATGATATTATTGTTTTATATAATGGTTTTTAAGTTTGTTCTAGATCTAACATTTTCATTAAGCATTCGATTTGTCTCTTCATTTTAATACCCCTGGTTTGTCTATTTATGCATGCAGTGGCCATTTGCGGCTGTCAATGGCAGTGATATCTCAAAAGGGTTCAAGGACGCGTTATTGAGGCTGCATGTGTAAGCCAAAAAAGCCATAAACATCATTTTGGGAAAAATTCGAACTGGTACTGAATACCAATGGTCAGTAATTTGTGGGGTACTGTGTTTCGGAAATGCATCCACGGTTCACACATGATGCTTCTGCTCAGTAATTCAATATGCTTTATTCAGAGTCACATCTATATTTGCGGGAGTTGTATGAATTCTCAAGATGAAAACAGCAGCTCAATGATTTTCCCCTAAATTAATAACTTTACACATTTGTATAAGTCAGCCTTGATCTCACTTCTTTTAAGGTTTATGTTGTGTTCTAATTGGCCCAGTATTTTGTAATATTTTTCAGTACCAATTTTATGATAAGGACTACGACACTTCGGAGGTAAGAAAGTCCTTATTTTATTGTTAAAGTGATAATCAGATTGTTAGGATTTACAACGAGACAAGTTGAAGCGTAACACAACTTTAATCCACTGGACTCGGCTACACATCGATTTACAAAGGGGATGTATACGAGTGAAATGCTACGACGTACAAAAACCTTCGATAACAAGAGCGGGAACAACAACGAAAGTCACATGACACTCTAAGTTCTACACACTAGGGTGGGGTTAGGGTTAATATAACTATTCATAGGTCCAGTCTCTCAGGCTTCTTTATCATTCTTCCAGAACGAGTACGGTTGTCACATTCTCCCCACCTTGTCCTCCTTCAGGGAGGACAACACTCAATTTAGGCTTGGAAACAGGACAGGTATACTTGCAGCATGAACAGTGTTCGTTTGCGGCTTCTCCCCACCATGGACAGGATCCTCTTCTTCGGGGCTTACTTGTGAAGCTGCTGACTCAATCTCTAACTTGTGTAAACGTTGAACGAGTCTGTTGTAGAAACTGTTGTGCGCTCAATCTCTAACTGTAGCGGTCCGTACAAGCCTGTCGTTACCTGGATAAACCCTTTCAACTTTAGCCAACAGCCATTTGGTGTGTGGCACATTGCCATCAGAAATAAGTACAATGTCGCCTTCTCGAATTGAAGGGATCTCTTTATGCCACTTGTTTCTTTAATACCGATAGGAGATGTAGGTACATATAGTCTTGTTTCCAACGCTTCCAGTAGTGATTGAGTAGTCTCTTAAGGTAGAGATACCTTTTGACAGTCCTCTTACTGGTCTGCGCTAAGCTACTTTCTTCCCTTTCCGGTGACTGGTTAATTGGCCTACAAATTGCAAGGTGAGCAGGTGTAATAGGTAATGTTCAGGCCTCTGCAATCATCACTTACTGCGGTCAACGGCCGTGAGTTTATGAGACCAGCAACGTGTTTAGCTCAGAAAAGATGAGAAGTGCCCTTCCAAGGACCTTACGCAGTGGTTCTTTACTCTCTCTGCAAAATCGTTCCCACCATCCACCTCTCCACGGGGAACGCTCTGTGATGAATTTCCACTTGATCCCTCATGATGAGAACTCTGACTTGATTTGATCTTGATCCAGCGTACTCCACATTCTTTGACTTTCAGTAGTGGGTTCATCATATAATTTCTGAATTTCCCTGCTTGTTGCCTTGAAGGTTTGTGCATTGTCTGACCACACTGTATGGCAAAGACCTCTGCGACTCGTCATGCAACTAAAGGCTTGTAGGAACTCATCAGTCGTCAAACTATGTGTAAGTTCCAGGTGAACCATTTGAGATGATGCGCATGTGAAAATATACACGTATGCTTAATGTTTAAGTCCCCTTTCACATACAGTGGTCCTGCAAAATCAGTCCCAACATGCACGAAAGCTTGTGAACAGGAAATTCTCTCCTCTGGCAACTGACCCATTTTCTGGGCACAAGGTCCAACTCGTTGTCTTTGGCAAGCTAAACATCTTCTGATAACACGTTTAACCTCACGTCTTCCTTGAGTTAGCCAAACTTTCTGCCTTAAAGTTGATAATACCGTTTCTGGACCAGCATGCAACATGTTCTTATGTACATCTTGCACCATTTTGGCAACTTCAGGATGTCCTTGAGGCAAGATTATTTGATGCTTGTTCTGTTCGGGAAGATCAGCAAGTTGTAGTCTCCCACCAAATCTTAATACCTGATCATCTCTGTCATAATAAGGGTCTAGTTTCAGGAGGTGGCTGTTACTGGGAAGTACCTCTCCAGCTTTTAGTTTCTCGAATTCTTCTTTGTAGACCACTTCCTGCACCCACATACAACATTTAATCTCGGCTTGCCTCACCTCGTCCGCCGACAGTTCCCTTTAACAAGAGCTAGATTTAGTCTTAAACAATTTGACCGCTCTCGATACATAAGCAGTTACTCAAATCAACTTTAACCATGTCCCGTAGCATGACATATCAATCAGTGGTTCTGCAACGGCTGATGTATACACATGGGTAGTTCTTTTTTCCTCTCAAGCTTCGGCGGGAGCAGCTTTGTTTTCGGGTTGAGCGGGTAGTGGTTCGCAAGGCGAAGACATCTATTGGGGTCAATTCCACTACAAAGTGCTTGAAATCGTATCCACGCGTCAACAAGTCTGCAGGATCCTCCTTACTTGCACAATATACCTCCAACACTCAGGATCCCATGTTGACTGTTACATTATCTCAGCCACGCGATTTGCAACAAATGGCTTCCAGGAAGAACTCTGCCCTTTTATCCAGTTCAGTGCCACCATACTATCTGACCAACACACAACCCTACAATCCCGGTCAAAAAGATCGTGACACCAAAGCACGTTTGAACCCCCCTCCCCCGTGACAATGTTGATGGCGTAAAAACTGTCGGGCTCCTGGAAAAACGCCGTTCTCTTTGCAACATTGAATAGGGGGAAGGGGTAATCTGCTACGCAGCGTGAAGTGTCCCCTTTATTTTTGTCTGAGATTGTAGCCACCTTCATTGGCAAAGCCCTTACAACAAATTTTAGCAACCTGGCATTTACAACTGCTGCTAAAAGTTCCAGCCTTGGAAGTGACACCTTCTTAATGGGCGCGACTCTGGACTTCGCTATTACAATACAATACAATACATACTTAATTGACCGCTCCCCATAGGGGCTTTTCAGGGCCAATGAAACACAACGAAATGACAGAACAGAACAACAACAACTGTTAAGAATCCCAACTGGCTGGAGGCAAACCAGTTGGTTATTTACAAGTGTGATTGGGTTCAGTTGAACCAGGGACTACCAAGATCAAATTCAACGAGTGGTCAGAGCGGGTCTTGAACCCGGGATCTCCGGATCTCAAGGCAAGCGCCCTAACCACTGGGCCACACTGCCTCCAGCCTTACCAGCTTTGAAGATACATTGTCTTGCTTGTCTCTTATTCGAATGTACACTGCTGCTCCATACACCTTGAGGGAAGCATCTCCAAAACCATGCACCTCTACCGCAGAGTCTCGCGTAATACCATTTCCGAAGCATCAAGGGATAGTCACATCTTTTAGCTGCAACAACTCTGACTTCCAACTTAACCACTTTGCTTTAGTGTCACTATCTAACGGGTAATCCCACTGTAATCGTTTCAACCACAACTCTTGGAAAAGGATTTTGGCTCTAACAATGAAAAACCTTCGATAACAAGAGCAGGAACAACAACGAAAGTCACATGACACTTTAAGTCCAACACACTAGGGTGGGGTTAGTATAATTTAACTATTCACAGGTCCAGTCTCTCAGGCTTCTTTATCATTCTTCCAGAATGAGTACGGGTTGTAACAGAGATAATTACTATCTTTAACCCGTTGACCCCTAGGTGTGAGATTTGATGTATTTGCATGTAGGATAGAAACCAAAAACTAGAAGGCACTTAGCTCAACTTTAATTTTGCAGAAAGTTTGCCAACACTCGCACAGTAAATCAGCCTGTATCTCCTGGAACAGTACCACCTCAGTGTTTGGAATGCAAGAAGGTATTAAAAATATATTTATGATTATTTTAATAGTATAGTGGTTTGATCTCAAATGGTCATGACAAAGGACTCTTTAGTAATTATAGTGGTACCTTGTCCACTTTAATCTTTCAATACATAACAATTCTTATTAATAAATAATGTTGTACTATCTCTCAGGTAGTGCGCGTGCTGTGATTGGCTAAATCAGCAGGCTGTATTCTACAGAACGGCCCACTGTACGCGGCATGTACAGCCCACTAAATTTGAAATTTTAATAAAACATTCTCTAGCAGGGTTAACATGCTGTTTCTGTTACATATTAAAACTTGAAAGTAACTATTTCAAAGAGTCAAGAAGATTTGGTTTTTCGGTTTTTGACACGGCAATCTTTGCGGCAGTTAAACCTTCTGCTTGACTTCAACTAGTTTCCTTTCCGGTGTGCCTGATTACCTCAAAGATAATAATAAATATCTTACTAACCTCGTTTTCTCAGTCCATACTGTAAATTACGGACCCCTGTTTTTCCCCTGTTTTTCCCCTTCAATTTATGACCTTCACACTTGGGCCATACATTACAGTACAGCCCTTGACCTTGGTTAGTAAGAGGTATATATTTACTAAAGGATTCAAGTAATTCTTGAGGAATAATTTCAATCTTTCTCCAATAACTTGCACTTGAAATATACATTTCTTTTGTTTTTACTCTTACCAGTTTATATATTTAACGTGTTGTCAATACTTGTACCTCTTGCTAAATGAGTTGCGGCCATTCAAACATGTGTTGAGTTTGGGCTGTACATTAAAAGAGACAAAGCTCTAGTTTTGGTATACCAAACTGTTGAATAAGGACCTACTTGACCAATCATTCAAACTGACAGCAAAAAATTCATATTTGTGTAACTTATATAAATGATTGTATTTATATAATGTTGCATTGATTGATCTGCAGAGTCAACAAATACTAGTCTAGAAGACATGTAGTATTTTTTTGTGTAGAGAGTGGTTTTTTTTCGCTTATTTTTTAGTGCATGGTTTTCAAACATCTCATGCCACGTTCTGTCATGGACTGGCTATCATTACTTTAGACTATTCATGCCTACCAATTTGCAGCATGTGGGATCCTATCTGGCCCATTTGTATTTCTCCATTGTTTTTTAATACGTGTTTGCTTGAACTAGAATTTTTTATGGTACCATGATTATAGATAACATTTTTTGTTCAAATCAAAGCTTCAGGATGCACTTCATGCAGTTGAAAAGAAATTATCAGCAGCTAATGAGTAAGTGTACACAAGTAACACATGGTCTTCATGTTTATTCACAATATAGTTGAACCTTCCGTAAACAACCACCCAAAATGTCAAGCCTTGATGGTTGCTTACAAGAGCTTAGACCATTTTTTGAGTCAAAATTCTTGGGTCATTAGCATAATTATGGTAACTGCAAAGACTTGCCCCTTGCACCAGTGCCCATCCAAACCCACGAAATAACTTTTAGTAGTATCACCCAACTAGTGGACTAATGCAAATGCTGCATTTTCATTGGCTACGCTACTAGAGGACTATTAGTAATAGTCCTCGAGTAGCGAAAAGCGTGACGCTTTCTTTCATTTTATTCCCAAATAAATATATTTTCAACTTGTATTTGCTAACTTTATAATTGTCTTTTCTGTCTGACTAGTTGGGTGATACTAAAACAATTAGACCCTTCGCCCTCAAGTGCCACGGGTCAATAGCCCATTCGGCTTCACCTCATGGGCTATTGACCCGTAGCCCTTGCTGGCTACGGGTCCAATTGTTAAGTAGTCACAAAAATATTAATTCTTGTGTGAATTCATACGTTTGCTGAAATAAAAAAAAATAAAAACCAAGTGGATATGATCCAGACTTGGGCTGAATAGGGAATGATATTTGACTGCGCCAAATACTGTACTTCCATGTTCATACTGTATTTCTGTCAAGCTGTTGACTGTTCTTGAGAGAGCAGTCAGTTTAATAGGAAATCAGTTCTAATTTTCTGTAATTATAAGAGATTTATTGTCATCTCTTTTAAGACTAGTATAATACAATGTATGTGAATTTTCCTTTAAAATTTAAATGTTTTATTCCTGATGTAAAAACGTCAATCTCCAGAAAAAATCTGTCACTTCCCATTGAGAAATTTCCTGCTCTTGTTAGCTACCTAGGAATGAGATGATGTTACAATGCCTTACTATCCAATTTCCACTCTATTACCTGTCAAGTGGTCGCTTACAGGATGTTGACAACAAAAGAAAAGTTCGAACTATTAGCCCTAAAAGTGGTCGTGATCGCTTAGGAGAGGTGGTCGCTTACAAGAGGTTATATTGATTTTACTTGGAGGCTTTTGGTAGTTTGGAAAATTGGTCTCTTACGAGAAGTGGTTGTAACCAGAGGTTCAATTGTACCTTTTTTGAAAAAAATTGAAGTTCCCTTCCTGGATTCAAATATTATTACATAAGTGCAAAATTAGCGATTCCAAGTTCGAGTGAGGCCTAACACTACTGTGAAGTTTTTTACCCTGCATACACAGTACATTGATACAAGTTCCCGAAAATTTCAGATCACAATAATTATGTAACTGAAACCTTATATGTATTTTATTCTTAAGTGTAAACTGCGCATCATATTACAAAATTAATGATTCTTTCACTGTCTCTCTTTTTTGGCAACTCCAAACCCTTTTAAATTGGCTTGAAGTGTAATTTGTCATTCTTTTGATACAGAGTAAATCCGAATCAATGCAGCTGAATCTATTCAAAATAAAAAATGATTTACTCATTACAGTGAAGTACAAGTTCGACAAGATGTCATTGAAAGCCTCCATGAAGTTCTCAGGTGACTAAAATTTGCATTTTCCTTAAATTATGTTTTGTTCATTTGTCACTCTTTTTATTGCAATAGGATGCTTCAGTTGACCTCTTTACAGGGTTCGTACGCGTCTTGAAAACCCTTGAAAACCCTTGGATTCCAGAAGTCTGATTTCAAGGCCTTGAAAGTACTTGAAATTGATTTTTGGTCCTTGAAAGTCCTTGATTTTTTATTGATCAAGATTGAAAAATATTAATGCTTTAAAGTCGTAAAGTAAATGAAAGCCAGTGAGAACAAAATTTAATGTTCAGGTAAACAAAAGTATAACGTTCTCGAATTTTGCTTGGTTTGTGGTAAATTCTTATTTAAAAAAGTCTTTGAAATTTAAAAGTAGGGTCCTAGAATGTCCTTGAAAACAGGGCCCCCAACGTCAATTTTCGGAAAATTATCTGTTTGGAAGACGATTTGAGATCTAGAATTTTCGAAACATTTGTTGTAAAATTTCATGCTTACCTGCCTGTCCTAGGATTTTCGAACATCTAAAATATGGTATAATTGCCCATTTTTAATGGATTTTTACCCTAAAAAGGTCACCTAGAATTTTCGGGAGCCCTTTTTCTGGCTGAAATTTTCGAAAAGGTAGCTTTTTGATCCCTAGAATTTTCGGATCACTAGACTTTCAGCTAGGAAATCCGAACAGATGAAACATTTTTAGGGGATAAAAATATGCCTATATCTACCGATTAAATACTAGAATACGTTTAAGTGGTTTTGAGCTATAATCTCGTTGGGTGCCCCTGTTGAAAAGTCCTTGACTTTTTGGTCTTAAAAAGGGTACGAACCCTGCCTTTAATAATAAATGTTTGAATGGATTGGCATGCTGTAAACCTCAATAGAATTTTAAGGCATGCTAGTAGAGCCTTTTCTGTAGCATTTCCAAGACTGTGGAACATCTGCCATTTCATTGTACTGGTATTTCTTTTAATCTCTTTTGGACTGTAAGTCAAAAGTCAAACCCACATCTATTCAAAGACGTTTTTTTTTTTCTTTTTTGCTCTCGTTGTCCTTTTTGTCAATTCCTGTAAAGCCCTTAGATGTTTTTGGATAAGCACCATTTAACCTTTTTGTCCCTCAGGGGTATAGTGAAGATCTCAGAGAGGTCCTCTTTTGTTTATTAATGTGCCATCCAAAGCCTTAACTAAAAGTTGTCAGAACATGTAAATCTTTTTGTTACAGTGCATGGTATATTTGAATAACAAAAGGAATCGTAAACAGATATTGGAATCTTTGTAAATAGATATCGTCTGTATAGATTACACAAACTATCCCACAAGCTTCAGCCTTAAAATAATACTACAATGTGTAAAAAAGAGTTCGATCTTTAACACTTTAGTTTTGGTTTAATTCCTCCTTTGTGTTTTTTTTTTTTCAGAAAATTTGAACTTGAAAATAGTAATATGAAGTAAGTGTGTGCTCATGCATTGATTTCTTCATTTTACAATTATTTGCCTTTGTTATCAAGTTTGTTGGCTCTGTGAGATTTGTGTCCTCCTCATTCCACATTATGTGCTGCAAATGGATGATTCTTGTTCTTCTCCAGTTTTCCTTGGTCACTCCTCCCTGCACTCTCACCCTGCCCACTTCCCCCCCCCCCCCCACCCACTCTTTCCTACCTATTCTGACCCACACAGACCTGTCGAAAAGTGCACTGTTGCTTGTGTAGATGTGTTTTAGGACAGAAAAGTACTGGGGTTTTCTTTGTTTTTTAAGTGTAAAAGATCAAGATGAACGGAGATCATTCTCAGAAGAAATGAAAGACAAATTAATATATATTGCACAGGTGAGTCAGTTTGCAAATGGATGGACCTCATACAACTTTCCTTAATTACCCATGATGCAACTTATTTCGAGTTGCAAGGCGGCTCAGTTTTTTAAGGCTTCCAGTTAAAAAGCAGGCTCGGTAACTCAAAGGAGTTTTGGGATGGCGCAGTGGTGAGAGCACTAGCCTCCCACCAATGTTGCCCGGGTTCGATTCCCAGACTCACCGTCATATTTGGGTTGAGTTTGTTGGTTCTCTGCACTGAGAGGTTTTACTCCACTCCGCTTTCCTCTCTCCTCAAAGATAATTAATCAACAATATTTGTCAAACGCTTTAAAATACAAAGCAATGTATGGCGTTCTTTTCCAAAGTGAAGCTTAATTAAAATGTATGGTTACCTCTAATTTTCTTTTTCGATACCTAGAGAACTTGCTAAGTTCTGTTTTCTCCGCATAGTTTTGAACCGCGCAAAAATATCCCTGTGTTGATAGGCACCGCCGATAGGAAATCCGAGTATCTCGAGATGAATACCCCGCAACACCTCACCACTGTTGTTTCCCCTTGGCGGCATTCTTTGAAGAACGAGTCGGAATACAATAGGGCTTGTTCTTATTCAATGAAATGCAAATAAGTTGCGGGGTATTCTGCAGTTTAGCCGCAATAACAATAGTAGGCACTGTCCTCAAGTGTCGTACGTGTTTTCCAACTTATGACTTGCAACCTGTCCTCATGCACATGAGCTTGAAGGGTGACACTTGCAACTATTTCCTTGGAACAAAGCAGGGGATTTTACGACACCAATTTTATGCCCAAATATGGGCAAAAATAAGATCGAAGCTGCACGCGCGGGAAAATACACGAGCTACGTTACATCCAAATAAGGAAATTTTAAAACTCAAAACACCCCAGCTCTGAACCGGAGTTTTAACGCATCAAGGTCGTGATCTTCTGAGCCAACTAATTCGCTTCAAAGGGAGTTTTGTTTCTTGATAGTTGGAAGAAAAGCTAAAGGAGCAGACGCTGGAACTGGAAAAAGCTGATGGTTTAATAAAGTAAGTTATTCTGGTTGCCGACAGGGAGTATCACGGCCTCTAGTGCCCACAATGCATCGCAACTGAACAACTCGATTTGAGTATTTGAGTTGGTTTTTGGCATTACTCCATCACCTTTTAACGGGCCTTACGTAGTATCATTATTAACATGTTAGAACTCAAAGTCTACAAAGTTCTCTCAAAGAGAGATAAGATGTGGGTTACAAATTCGTAACTTGAATGCCCCAAAGAAAATGTACGTAAGTTGTTTTTTTTTTTTTTTAGTATTAATTGCGAACGGAACTTCCGGTGCTTGCCTTTTGTACTAGACAATTTTAGACGGAATCCGGAAGTGCATTTTTTCATTTATGGGCATTGCTTTCGCCTGTACCCCTCCGTGAGAGTAAGGACACTTCTTAACAGCTCAGCTGTGGTAGCATTAAGGCAGGGTTAAAAGTGGAAAATCCTCGCTCTGTGTCACCGGTTATGCAACAACAACAGTGCAACTACACTTTATTTTATTCTTTACAATTAAAATTAATACACATTTTCAAATAGAGCGACCTTGAAAAACAAACATAAAAAAAGAACATAAACAAAAATGCAAAACGTTTCATTGGCTTATCGAACAAAAACAAGCAAGCGCGAATTTTCATTGGCTTAGCGAACCTGGATGCAAACAACGTCATCTCCCCATGGAATTATCTGGAAAGTTTCGCGTTGACGTCATTTGAAATTCAGTTATGTGCTTGGGCAATCGAAATGTTTACTGCCCATATTTGGAGTTTCCTTGGCGGGAATAAGGAGAAGCTTTGTTTTAATCTTGCCAAACATTGGTCCGTGAATAGCCTGCGAGCAGGTTCTCTCTCTGCGGTGGGTCTACCCCCAACCCCAAACATTGGTCCGTGAAACAAATTGCGAGTACTTTTTCAAGGTCCTATGAAAGTCGCTCTACTGTATAAAATAAAAGATATAACATATGAAGAAAGAGATCTGTGTATAAAAGTCGAGGCAGGGGGGACGAATGAACCTTGCGGTTTTCGAGTTATCCCCAGAGTACTGGCTTCCTGGAATAACAAGAAGGGCCAGCGGAGCTAGGAAGGCCAGTGGTTAGGGCGTTGGTTTTGCATGCGGTTGTCCCGGTTTTAGTCTCTGGTTTGGATTTGTTTCCGGCCGTTGTCCCGGATTCAACTCTACCTGGCAGTTGGGCTTATTAATCATGTTTCTTTCAAATTATTAAAAGTGGGGTGACTGTGATCTAGCTTGATAACTAAGTGCACTTCCACTATAAATAAAGCATTTCCATTTTAAAATTTACATATTTTACATTTAAACCCCCTGTTCATAGGTGTACTTGTGATACAAAGCATGCGCATGACCGTTCACTCTCCCCACATCCCTGCGTCCTAGTGCAAATGTATTGAATTTCTCACAGCACTTGCTTGAAAACTGCCGCGTTAATTGTGCCTCTATTTTGTCCCAGAGCCAATAACAAGGAACTGCGGGAATGTAGGGACCAAATTCAGATGTTTCAGGAAATGACAGCTGTTAAGGACCAAGTGGTCGTCTCACTCACTAACCAGGTAAGTAGTTTACTTCGCGCCACGCTGTAAAGGTTATTTTGGTCTCGTGCCCGTGATCGGGCAGCCAATGATAACCAGTCAGGTGTCTTCCTTAAAATATGCGTGCATCTTGACCACGGGTCAAATTTAGATTGAAAAAAAATTATCATTGGTAGAGGATCATGTATGAGGTTGACTAGCAGTAGAGTTAGAGCGATTTTCAATTGAGTATCGTACCAAAGTAATTACTTTGGCCAATCAAAAAGGACGGAGGCAATCCAGCAAACCAATCAAAACTCGAAGTAATTACACGTAGCCGACACAAAGCACGGGAAAATGTGCACGCGGGAGTCACGATTAGTTTTGGTTTCACTTCTGATTGGTTGAAAAAAATGGCGCGAGAACTTTGAACCAATCACTGAGTGAAGTAATTATAAACCAAAGTAATTATCTAATTACTTTCGACAATCAATTGAAAACCGCTCTATTTCCATAGAGTTATGCCGTAGAGTTAGAGTTAATTAAGTTTCCAAAATCTTGAATTCAAGATTTTGGAAGGCCTAAATCCTGAATTTAGAAATACAGAAATACAAAAAGTATCCTAAACATGCATAAAAGCTAACCTTAGGCCTAATTAGGCCTAAACAAAAGTTTAGCTTTTATGAACGTTGGCTTCCAAAATCTTGAATTCAGGATTTTGGAAACTTAAGTCTAACTCTACGACATAACTCTATGAAAATAACTCTAAGAATAGCTGTCCCTTCATGTATGGTGGATGTTTTCTCTCACCTCGTCCTCTCCCACCTCGTCCCCAGGGTCTTTCTTCTTCCCTTCCTCCAAGGAAGGGTAGAAGAGAGACCCTGGAGACGAAGTTGCGTCCACTCTTGGTCCCGAAAGAACTTCCTTTTTTCTTTGCAAAAATTGATATTTCCGATTTGTTGGAACCTAACGAATGAGTGGAAAAATTACCACCAGTAACCAGTGGCACTATTGTCGACTTGAAGTTTGAAAACTTACCGCATAAATTCCACCCACCCACTTTTGAATGATGATGATGGTGGCCTTATACCTGACTCCATCTACATCTTGTTAGAGCGACTTTTGTATGACCTTGAAAGAGTGTTCGCAATTTGTTTCACGGACCAAGGTTTGGCAAGATTAAAACAAAGCTTTTCCTTATTCCCTCCAAGGAAACTCCTAATCTGGGCAGTAAACAGTTCGATTGCCCAATCACATTACTGCATTTCAAATGACGTCAAAGCGAAACGTTTCAGAAAGTTCCATGAAGAGATGACGTTTCTTGCATCGGCGTTCGCTAAGCCAATGAAAATTCGCGCTCGTTTGTTTTTGTTCGATAAGCCAATTAAGGTGCATATGAAAGTCGTTCTAAAGGAAAAGATTGCCAATCAGTAAGGCATATATAGTCACTCTTGTAACGGTCTAAAATCAACTCCGATGAAGACAATAGGCAGGAGAGCCGACACGTTGAGTGGTGTGAATCGTAACTTTGTTAGTTGCGTTCGTTAATCTTAATCTGTAGTGGCATCAAACCAGGTCTGACCGCCAACCGGTGGGCTCAATAGGCCAGTTTCGTATCCTAACGGTTGACTTGGATCGAGCATGAAATGGAGGCTAATGCGGGGGAATCTTTTCACATGCAAATTATTTCCCCTGCATTAGCCTCCATTTCATGCTAGATCCAATCTAACCGTTAGAATGCGAAACTCGCCTATTGGTTTAGCATCAGACTAATGCGTGTGGGAGGTCGTGAGTTTGTCTCCGGCCGAACCAACACTCAATGTCTTAAAATAACTGAGGAGAAAGTGCTGCCTTTGTAATCACATCCGCAAATGGTTAGACTTTCACCATAAACAAGTTACCTAAAAGTTTAAAAAACTCCGTGGGACGTTAAAGGTCTCACACACTATTCGATGAGAGCAGGATGCGGAGTTCTCTGGTGTCTGAATTCTCCAGCAAAATAGCTAAAAAAGGTGTATTAGGCTACGTAAGCAGAAATACTCATACACGTCATAATGGAGTTTGCAAAGTGCTGGATATGTAGATGTAGATTATTTCTGAGTTAATTTTCAACGCAACAGTGGGAAGTATTGTCCATCATCGTCGCAACGTTTAGTTGGGCTTTACAAAGTTCTGTTACCAGAGGTTGCGTATCATTGCTGATCAGGCTTGATTTTCTTATTAGTTGTATGCCCTTGAGAAGTCCACTGTCGAGGGGGTTGAAGTACGCGAAACTGAAGACGAAAATGACGATGCTTTTGAAAGGTATGTTGTCCTGTTATCCGAAAGCATATTTCTCGTGATCCTGTATCTTATCAAAATGCTTAATTTTGAGAACGGTTTTGATTCATTTATTAGGCCCGTTTTAAACGTTGCATTTTACATGTGCCGAATCTAATGCAAATGAGCGAAAACAATAGATTTTTCTCGTTTGCATTAGATTCGGCACATGTAAAATGCGACGTTTAAAACGGGCCCTGGGGAGCTTAAGCACGCGCGTTTTTGAGACGCGGACGGCAACCGGAAGAGAACATTTCGCGTGCCCGGTCGACAGTGGTGTCTCCCAGATTTTTATGCTAATCATTTTCCAATGGAGGAAAGATAATTGGCAATGTAAATGTGGTTGTGTGAAGACAAGTTAAAAGGGGAAACAGCTCACTTCCTCTTGCCGTCCGCGTCTCAAAAACGTGTGTGCTTAAGGACCCATTCATTCATCCGTCCACCGGCCCATCCTCTAGACTGCGAGTTGTTTCCATTTTCTTCTAAACTCTCTAGAACGTACGGGAAAATAGCGATATGCTTGCTGCAGGCAGCGAAACTGCGAACCGCAAGTTTCGTGCATTTACGATTTTCGCACCTGCCGCAGATTTTATAGTGAAAATTCTCACATTGGGGATCGACAGATCTCAATGTTTCATACTCGTTTGAGATTAAATTTTAGTACTCTAAACTATCATCTTTTCTAAGAAATTGTTGTTCTTCCCCTGCTTGCGCTCTTTGTGATGCACCTGTTGAAGATGCAGAGCATTATTTCGTGCAATGCCGAAGCTTTGCTGCTCTGCGCGTGAAGAGCTTTTCTTAACTCCGGTGCACACTTGTTAGGAAAGAGATAGCATTTTGTTTTGGAAAAAAAATACTAGTGGACTGGTTTTGACATGGAATTCCTACAAGTGATTTTCACGTAAATTTTCGCAGTCTACGCGTCCATCATCCCATTTATCCATCTATCCATTTATTCCTGTTCATGCGTGCATTCTATTGAAGTGCGTTCGTTCGTTCGTTCGTTCGTTCCTGTCTTCATTCTCTCATTCAACGTTTATTCGTTGGTTGGTTATTCGTTCATTCACATTCAATTGTTCATTTTAGTTCTCCTAAGGAGACCAAGTCAGCAGAAAATCGTATTGAAGAGATCCAGGAAATAGGAAAACTGAAGGTCAGTATACTGCATTATTATATAGGCAAACTGGTCCGAGATGAAAAGGGGAATTCTCATTAGTTCTCTGAGCGGTCCGAATTTTGCAATACGGATCGCTGAGACGGTCGCGAAGCATCGTATATAGGTTGCCAAACTGTTCCCACTTTCTCGGACAAAAAAGAAAAATGCGAGAAATGTTTTTTTTTATACAGTCATGTAGAAATTCCAGTATAGCCTGCCTAGCAGCCGTTTCCTTTCCTTTTCCAGGCGGAGATCGGACAAGCGAGCGATAAAGCGGACGAGCGCCTGGCGTGAGCAAAAAAATAGAGAGAAATGGGGACGGGGTTATTTTTCGCAATCTCTCGCAGGTTTTCGCGTTTGGAAAAGGAAAGGAAATGGCTACTACGCAGGCTATTCCATTACGAATTTTACTTTCCACATCCGTATACGTCAGCAATGTAATGGCTTTCTTGAACTGTGAGATTATTCATCTAGTAGGTGTATTACTTTAAAAAAAAGGGATTAAATCTTGTAGTAGCGGACTTCATCAGGTCAATGGCTTTCTTGCTCTGTTTGTCGATAAACAAGACTCAAGAAATAAAAAAAACCTGCACAAGAGAGAAAATATAATAAAATCCTATTTTGCGAGTTTAGGGACTCCGCCTTTCAGGCTCGGTCCTTAATCTTGCAAAAAAAAGGAATTCACCCAATATTTTCCCAGTGCGGACCTCACGCTAGTTCAATAACATCAATGTACTAGCCTCAGGGTCGTGAAAACCGGCTTCACATTAAACTCCTTTTAAAGTTGATATTGATTCTCAGTTACTGTTGGGACTAAGCAAATTCGAGGTGAAATAAATGCCTTCGACAAGTTGTACATGTTTCGTAAATTAAGGTAGCGCCGAAGCAGATGATATTAATATATGGCTAGAACTTCATACATTTACCATAGTCCGAATTATGAAGCCTGTAGAAAGCCTCTGATGAGTCGCGCATCACCAAAGATATTAGTATGGCGTGTTCCTGAGTTGTTCAGTGACACATACTCCATAATCCCCTACTGCGTACAAAATTGCTGTACTGCCTTCCATGAATGTTTGCTGATACAATAAGATAATCTTTGTAACTATGCGCAGTCTCAGACTGTGGAATATTTCATGCCCTCAAAATGGCGGCCATTTCGGAATAAGGGGTAAGTTCTGCAATCAGATATATATACACTCGTTTTGATTAGTGTCAAAAAACAGGAAAGTTTCGATTGCTGGCAACCGCAAAGGCTACAGATTGCGTCCTCAACCCCTCAACTTGATAAATCTCGAAAACGGTTTCAATGATCCTAAATTATTCCCACGAAAAAGTTGACATATCAACTACCAGGCACTATGTAACGTCTATCGAAATGAGTATTCATTTCCCTACTTGCAGGTTCGGACACAGAGGATATTACATGGCCGCACGAGGATACGAATTTTATCTTCGAGTGCTGATAATATCTCGGCGAACGAGTGAGACAGACTATCTGCACGAGAAGATAGAATTCGTATCCCCAAGCGGCCATGTAATGTTCTGTTTATTATATAAATATTGATGAAATATTCAGATTAAAAACAACTTGTTTTATTCGTATTCGAAACGGCGAAAAAGTGATCACCAACCATTAAAACACGCATGTTGTGTAACATGTAACAAGATGGGAAATTTGTGAAGAGCAAATCATGATATTGTCAAATTGGACCATAAAAATGTTAATGTAGTAGAGAACAATTATATTACAAACGTTATCGTACAATGAAGGGGAAGCTCCTTTTTATTGTCTAATCGTATCAGTTACTATGACGATACATATCGTTACATGTGAAAATAAAACATATCTTCATGACGCTCGGTGAAGATATGATTTTTTAGAAAAAAAGAAAAATCCTGCTATTTCACCAGTATCTACAATAAAAGTAAATGTCAAACGTAAATTTTATCAAAGATTATTTATTTGTTGTCTTACCAAGGAAACATGCCAAGCTTACGTGCTGCAAAACCGATTCCTGAATAGCGAGATACTAGAGTTCAACAAGCTTAGAGCTAACGATGCCATGGTTGTCAAGGCACAGCAAATGTAGGTGATAATGTTAGTAACCTAGTAGAAAATGCATACAATCAATCGTAGTACTTGTACTTTCCAACAAGACTCAAACACTTTATGTCCAGAAACTCACCTAATTAGATCCACACCCCATTTTGACATTGGGAGGCGCGGTGGCCTCATGGTTAGAGCACTCGACTCCGGATCGAGTGGTCCGGGTTCGGGTCCTGGCTGGGGACATTGTGTTGTGTTCTTGGGCAAGACACTTAACTCTCACGGTGCCTCTCTCCACCCAGGTGTATAAATGGGTACCGGCCAATTTAATGCCGGGGGTAACCCTGCGATAGACTAGCATCCCATCCAGGGGGGAGTAGAAATACTCCTAGTCGCTTCATGCTACAGAAACCGGAGATAAGCGCCGGCCTGATGGGCCTTCTAGG
>NC_090896.1:35033285-35045785 GCF_036669925.1 Montipora capricornis
AATTCAACCAGAAACACGTGACCTTGAAGCGTGTAATTTGCACTCGTTTCCTTGGAACAAAGCTGGGGATTTTAGTTCACCAAATTTATGCCCAAATATGGACAAAAATAAGATCGAAGCTGCACGCGCGGGAAAATGCACGAGCTTGCGTTACATCCTAATAAGGAATTGTTTAAACTCATAAACCCCCACCTCTGAACCAGAGTTAAACGCTTCAAGGTCACGGGCTTCTGATTCAACCTGGCTCCAGTTGTTCAAAAGGTGGCTAGCGCTATCCACCGGATAAATTACTATTCCATTGGATATCGCAATTGGTTTCGCTATTACTTATCCACTGGATAGTGATTTATCCGGCGGATTTTAGCGCTATTCATCGTTTGAACAACTGGGGCCTGGTGGTGTTTAAAGCTATCAGCAAGCCCACCTCTTCCAATAGAGAAGTCTTGTTGACCCTTCAGTCATCCAAGAGCCAATCAAAGAAAGGGGGCAGTACGCAGCTATTACAACGTCTCCTGGTACTGACTTAGAAAACAGTGGACCAAAACAAACAACCAATCAACGATGGACCGTAACCCTAAAAACAATAGAGCTGTATCGTGAAGGGATCCAATGAAATTACAGGCTGCAAAACGCGCCGACCTATCTCAAAGAAGGCCTCTCCTTCACTGTACCCTGGGTGAGCTGGTTGGCTTTTGCTGACTTTGCTTGCTGTCTTTTCAAAATCCGAGCGAAAAATCTCCGCTCCCTTCTCTTCGCCGCAAATGACCTGCAAATGGGAGGCGACAGCTCTTGCTTCAAACGCACGCCATTTCCTGCAAACCCTCTCCTCCCTATAAAGAAGCTTAACAGTCCCGAGGCCTCTCTCCCATTTCCACCTTAGTATGTTGGTTAGCGTGTGTTTAGAGCGGTTTTCAATTGAGTGTCGAAAGTAATTAGCTTTACTTCACTCAGTGATTGGTTCAAAGTTTTCGCGCCACTTTTTCAACCAATCAGAAGTGAAACCAAAACCAATCGTGGCTCGCACGTACACATTTTCCCGCGCTCTGTGTGGGCTACGTGTAATTACTTCGAGTTTTGATTGGTTTACTGGATTCTCTCCGTCCGTTTTGATTGGCCAAAGTAATTAGTTTGGTTTTGGTTTCCTTCTCCGATTCTCTCTTGTACCAGGTGCTATTCCGTTTTGCTCTCGCAGTCTTCAAAAACAGTGAGGAGCAGCTTCTGAAGTGTACAGATCATATGAGTATATTTAACTTCCTGAGGCAAATGCCAGAGACGGTCACCGATGCAAATAGCCTTTGTCAGGTTGGTAATAAGCTGCTGAATATCTGGTCGGCCATTTTCTGGTGTTGTGCTGGACGGCCGACCGGTTAGCTTGATTTGTAGAATATTAGACAAGCATGCCAAAGATCGTGGGTTTAACTCCGGCCTGAATAACGCTTGGCGTTGGCTTTGACGAACTGAGGGGAAAGTGCTCCCTTTCGAATGTTATTGCAAAGGGTTAGACTTCCAGTTTTCTAGCCGTTTTCTAACGGTAGGCCGCGCTTTGCAACCCTTGTTCATGAAACTTTGTGGAGTGAAAAAAGAAAACGCACGCTATTCGGGAAGAGTAGGGCATAGCCTTAACCGGTGCCGGTTGTGGTTCGTCCTGCTCTCTCCAGTAAAGTGTGCCTGACTTCACGTGATATCGGTCCACGATGCCACGTTAGCAAAAACAGCCAGTAGTCAGGAAAAAATTGTCGAGTGCTGGGCATACAGATACAGAGCGGTTTTCAGCTACTGTTTCCGAGCTAGAGAAGTTTCCTCCGAGCATGTGTTCCCGGCGCTTGAGGCTTTTCTTGTGTGGTCACCATTTCTACGCGTTATGACCCGCGGTGCGACCTTGCGTGACTCGAATGACCCACACGCGCGAAAAAAGTCCCTGCTGGTAAAGAAAAAAACCGTTGTATCGTCATATTTGATTTATTCTGAGTGTGCTCTGATTTAATGGCATGTTGTGTTGTATTCAGATTGCCTTCCAGGTTCTCAATCCGTTTCCCATGAAGATGATTCGATCAAAGCGAGCGTATCACATGGAAATTGTGAAGGTAAGATGTTCATCGTTATATCTTGAATCTTAGGTCCGCACTTCTTTCATTATTTTTTACTGATACTCTCTAATCGTTTCTCTGTGATCTGCTATATTTGAGAGACGCTTTTTACTATGGCTACGTACTTGTGGCCCCCTTATGGTACGACAATGGAGTGGGGAAAGGAGGGGGGGCTTCCCAGCACTTTGCGAGGCCCGTTTGTCTTCTCTTACAACGATAATGTTGCCTCTTTCTTTGTAGCGCGAACTCGCCGAGTTGGACAAATTACGCGAGGATTACGTCAGCAACAGGGAGAATGAGCCCGAGCTAACCGAAGGAGACCTGTTGGGTGAAGATTGACAGACCTGGCAACTGGTTGCCTAGAAACAGCTTAGTATAGGTGCCTGGAAAGCTCCAAAGGATTTGGGGCCCTGGTACTGAGATATCTTCATTGACGTCACCGTTTTCCCTTAGTCTCATTAACATACGAAGTTGCCTTTAGAAGGGATCGTGTTACAAACAAATTGGCCATTTTACAGTTGTTTGCCTAGTAACCTGGTCTATAAATGGCTGCGAGGCTGCTGGTGACCTTGTATTGATACAGACCTCACTGGTTTATTATGTAGGTTGTGTTGTTATAATTCTAATTGGTATACATAAACATTAGAAAAGCGCAAAAAATTTTATCCAAGCAAGGGTCACCGGCAGCCTTGCTTACATTCTTAGGCTACAACTGCAAAATGGTCTATAGACCACTTTCATAAATGGGGACTACCTTCACATTATTTTGTGTTTATCTTAATTGGACCTACTGCCCTCATTTTGAAACAAAAATTCTTTTGAAATTTTCTCGTCGTCGAGAGGCTAGAAAGGCTTATTAGCATTAAAACAAAATTACTTTATTTGGCCGCTATTATGAAAGAGGTCTATTGGCATTACAGTTCATAGAACTTGTCGCACTTAGTTATTTCCCCAATTTTATGCCTTATGCTTTCGCTGATCACCGAATTGTGAACCATTAAGAGTGGGAAATTATGTAGTGCCAAAGACACTGCCCTAAAAGATTGTTTGCTACGACTGGGTAAAACTTTCAGGGGGAGTCAATCATGAAATGCACTATCGGTATTCACTACTGGCCCCACAAACGGATCAGGCAAAGATTTAAACCACAAGTTTCCTATGCCCACGATGTCTTCGACAGGAAATCACTTTCAATCATGAAACGTCCTTCTCGACCTATTCTTGGAAACAGGTTATGAAAGTCAAACTAATTTAGGGTACGCCTCTTGATAAACGGCTTTCAGTTGAACGTAACCAAAACTTTTGTTTGGAAATTCAAATTTATTAGCGTCAGAGAAAAGCGCGTATTTAATCTTCACGACTCCCAATCTTGTTGGTAAGATATAGAGCCCCGTTAAAACGAGGAAAATTTAAGTAGCTGTAATGGTATACCGTTTCATTAAAACAACGCGTTCCATTTACACCTCGGCCAGTTTAATTGAAACTTCTGGCGCAGACCTGTAGAAAGAGGCCCTAGCCTTCTTCAAGTCAACAACCGCCTGTCACCAAAAGTGGTGCAAGAATGGAAATATTCACACATGCCTTATGAGGTCTCTTCTAACATCTTCCCCTGTATGCAGATTACTTTGTAACGAATTTTTTTAAATAATGTGAACTAGGTAGGTCTCGGCTAGACTAGCCACGAACATTTCACAAGTATTTGACAATAGTTTTGCTTTTGTATAGGTAGGTCTCGTTCGTACAAATGAAACAAACTAATACCAAACTCATTGCCGTTAAAAAGGAAGAAAAAATGGGTTGGGGGGGGACCGTTGTGGACAAATTATATCCAAGCAAGAGCTTATAACTAAGAAAATTTCGAGTGAAACTACATATTGCCTTTTCCCTTATAGGGATCTCCCTACTAAAATCGGGGATAATCATCCCCCTCCTTTTTTGAACATTCGAGGTTGAATGGAAATAGTATTTTGTGTTCTTTCCTTTTGTTTTGTCCAATTGTTTCTGCTTTTCGGCTTACATCGTGTGCAGTTTAGTGCCCTCAAACCCTCTTCAATAATATCTAAAAGTAAGTTGTTTTGTCATCGATTTATTGAGTGGTAAATTTGAATCTTAACTTTCACACTGCTTATTATGAAGAGCTTCTCCCTAATAGCCGGGATTTCATTTTTCTTGTGATAGGAAAAGAACTGTTGGGTAAGGTTGAGAAAAAATAAATAAATTTCGAACACCGAGGTCTGTGTTGTTTGCCAAAGGCGCAGGTTACTAGCAATAACATAACCACTTTACGAATGTCTCAAAGCTTTTACTGCCACGCGAAAACGCTTTGCGAATATCGTGGAGTCCAGATCAAATAAAATCGTGTCGGTGAATGTTAGATTTAAATAAAAGGAAGAGAACCGTTCTCGTTCCCAGATCTCACCGTCTCTTGTAGCCGGTGGGGCCTTCGCACGAGAAGAAAGAACTCTAGAACCCAGGCCCTCTCTCTTCTCCCCCCTTGTCGTCGAGGTTGGCAGTATGCATGGTTTTCTCAATGACGTAATCAAATCCAAATCCAAATCCAAATCCAAAGGTGTTTTGAATTTTTATCAATAGGAGGTTGAAGATGACCTAAAAATTAATCTTTTTTCAAGTATCCAGTTCCATGACGTCTTTCGTTTCGAAAATAATGCAGCATTTTAAATTTCCGAATTGTTACCTTGCGTCACACCATGATACGAAGCTATTTGGTTGAAAAAGAAAAAGATCTATCCCTATGAATCTCAGCAGTTTGAGCGTTTCAAGTACATGAGGAGAGGTGTTCATACACATTTTATCCCGTGAGCGAAAAGTAAGCGTTTTCATCTCGAAGTAAACTCTAGACATGTTCTTCTGGCCCCCATATTGGTGCACACAACGTGGCGACGCCACACAAAACTCTGTAAAGTTGCGTGAAATTCGGCAAATAACTCAGAAACGATGCACCGCACAAACCTGAGAATTGGAGAGGAGATTTCTAAATTTGTCTCCTACCACATTCTAAGTTTATTGCTTTTTTCGTTGAACGGTTTCGATTTTATTAGGGAATTTAAGAAACGACGACGGCTACGACTACGACAACGCCACAAAGCAATAATATCATTGGTTAAAAGAGCATAAATAATCGTGCTGCACGTGCAGCACGGATTTTAGCAAGTATCTCAGCGGTCCTCTGCATAACGACGACGTGAAATCACTAAATTTGAAGTTTTGACGACAACGTAAGCATGCAACAGAGGATCTTTCATTCTCTATTTTAACTTTAAAACCGCTCGTACCAATTTATTTTTAGGATACTTCGCCCACATTGTAGGACGTGAACGAGACTGAATAATCGCCAAAGACGTATGATAGAGCCAAGTTATATTTTGAGGTGACGTTTTCGTCGACTGTCGCCGTTGTAGATCTTAAAATTCCCTATTATTTTGTTGCGTGACGGTGACAACGATCTATTGCAAGAACTTCACTACAACGAGACCTCAATGAGAAATAAATTATTAAGGATGTATAGTGGGGCATGCATGAATTTGCAATGGTAAATAAGGCAAATATGGTACTGGGTATCATAAAGCGGTCCATCGGAACAAACAGCCAGGATGCGTTTTCGCAGCTCTATAAGTCACTGGTCAGGGCTATACTTGAGTATGCGGCTCCTGTTTGGAGCCCGTACTTGATTAAGGATATTGTGGCTCTAGAAAAGGTTCAACGAAGAGCTTCGCGACTCGCTTTAAGGCAGAAACGTGGCGAAATGAGTTACGAACACCGTTGTAGCTTTTTAAAATGGCAAGCAATGGAGAAGCGGAGAGAATTTCTATCTCTGGTTCAATGTTATAAGATAGTTTTTGGTATTGAGCATCTTTCTTTCCTAGATTTCTTCGAGTTTGCCAATAGTACGCGTACAAGAGCTAACCACAACTATAAACTTTATCTGAAAAGAGTGGTTTGTAATTGTTGCAAATATTCTTTCTTCATTCGCATTGTAAGGAAATGGAATGACTTGCCAGGATACATTGTACATGCCGAATCATTGTCTGTTTTTAAGACTAGGCTTAAAATTGACTTGAATATTTATTGAAATTTTATTGAATCAGTAGCTATTAAATTTTATCTATATAATATTTGTAAGTTTTTAGTTAGGGAAATTGTTTTTATACAGGGTTAACCTCACGATTTCCCTTTTCAGGATGTTTTTATATTTGTGTTGTAACTTCCTAAATAAAATGTTATGTTATGTTATGTTATGTTATGTTATGTCAGAAACCCATAAGGGTTGAAACGTGTAACGGCCCCTTGTGTGCTGGGAAACAAGCTTCTGAATATTCAATTTGCTAAGTACCATATTTGGAACAACAAGAGCGAGGGATTTCCAAATATGGTACTTAGCACTGAAACATTCAACCAATCAGTTCGCACTGAATATTCGGAAGCTGTGAACGCACGTTACACGTTTCAACTCTTATGGGTTTCTGGTTATGTTATGTTAGAGCGGAGGGGTTGGCGCTGTGGTAAGTTCTCTGCCTTCCAACCCTAAGGTCCCGGGTTCCATTCCCGGTTCTGCCGAGAGTGGAATATTTGGCGACCTTCTTTCCCGCTAAAGTTCACTCAGCTTTTCATCCTTCCGAGGTCGGTAAAATGAGTACCAGCATTCATGGACTGCTTAGAGGCGGCTGCCATTTGCGCCGGTATATGCTTCCAGTCCGCTGGGGGTAAATTCATCATTGTAAAGCGCCTTTGAGACGTTTGTGATAAAGGCGCTATATAAATGCTCCACTTTACTTTTTTTATGTATGTTATGTTATTAACTGCTTTATTGTAGTTTTTAGTTAACGTTCTCTTTTAAAGACAATTTTTGGCGGTACTGAATTCCTAATAATAGACACATAGTGAGGTAAAATAATTTCATGTCATATGATCTCGGAATGCCTGAATCCAATAATTTCTTTGTGTGTGTTCGTCAAGGGAGGACGATCAGGGAACAGTCAGGGAGATACTGAATCTAGTTTTCCGGCCATAACATGAGCAACTACGTAGCATCATTTGAGCCCGTAACAGCGGAATGCCGGTCGTTTTGAATTTCTTGTCATCAAATAACTTTGAAAATATTTTCTTTGCAAATAGTATACATCGTTCATTGACCCATGGGAGCTATGAATTGAACCCAAACAAGCTATTTTTATTGGCGTTTTTGATACTTCAAGAGTGTTTACTTTTCTCATGGTATTGTCCGATATAAACAGGAACTGTAACCCTCTGGTTAACTTTCCTCGTTTTCCTTGCATTCACTCCTCGTGTCAGGAAAGTGTGAGAGTGGAAACTGCATTCCCCCTCCACCCCAACAGAGCTGCAGCATTCGGTTTCGACAGTACGCTTCGTAATGTGGCTTTTCGAGTTGAAGCAACAGACTTCAGTCTTTTGTTTCTTGACGAAATCGAGTGTTCGCCATTGAACCTCCTTCACTCCATCTGATGTTGGTTTAGACATCCGCAAATGCAAAGGTGGCTTTTCAGTGGCCAGTATTTGATGGGGGAGGGGGGAGATGCTTGCAACCTTACGAGCTTAGTTCCAAGGGTCAATTTTCCAAACACTTTCGTCAAGGATTTACGTGTATAAAGGTGAATATGTTAAACTGACTTCTAAGCACTTGTGGGGCTCTCTAATTGTGTGTATTCCCGAAAACGCACCGCAGAGTCTGTTACGTGAAGGCCAAACAGAAGCCTAGAAGGAAAAAAGAAAAACCAGTATTTTCGACGCAAAATGTCTTTTAATTTCTCTCTCTTTAACAACTCTGTTTCAGATAATGAAATTGTTAGCACCATGTTGTTTTGAGGTTTAAGTATTGCTTTGACGTTTTTGCGGCCGGACCTTGAACCTCCTTGAACCTCCTGTTGTGTAGCTTGACTGTAACTGTACTTCACCACAGTGAATGTCTTGACTACAACGAGATGTTAAAGAATATTTAAGGTTTTAATCAATCGCATAACTCAAGGTCGTTCAAAGTTCAGGTTAGCCCACACAGCCGGTTACGGGATGTGTTGGAGTTTAACCGGCGTTACGTTTGTAAATGTGCCAGTTAGATAATCTTATATATCTTAATCTTTTTACTAGTACTTTAAGAACCAGCTGTGGGATATTTAACATTCGTTTTCAGGGACAAAAAGTGTGGAATTCGTTTGGAAAAAAAATGAAGTCAAATTCTTTTAAGAAATTTAAAGAAAATATTTTTTAAAAAGTATTTCTTAGTAAATACCAATTTTCTTGCATTTTCTGTTTTGTTTTTCATGCTATTTTATTATATCAGTATTTTTCTGTACCTTTGCCCTATGTGATTTATTTATTGTTTCACGGTGTAATTTAGAGTCTCTGTTAGCTAGACATCAGTAGATATTAGTTGTGTGGGTCTGTTTGTTGTTTTAGGTTTATAGGATGTCCATTTTATGTGCATGTTTTCCGACCCAAGCATTGTAATTTATTTTGTTATTTGGCTTCCTAGTTTTTCGTTAACTCGACAGTTATGTTAGGAAGCCAGTACCCCTTTTTTCCCATTTAATCTCAATACCTGTAAATTCTTTCTTGTGTATCTTCGGGTACCTTATTACATTAAATTTTCGTGACACGTTAATTTCGCGAATTTCGTCTCTACTGGAATTTCCAAACCACCTTGTTTATGGATGTCGACCTTAAGCTATCGGTTTTGAAATCAATACATGCAACTTGGTTGGTGGAAATGTCACGGTATGACGTTTTCACCAGTGCATTGGGGACGGTTCATGTCTTGAAAGGATGGGTGTCTTGACTGGAAAGGAAATATTACCGCCAGTGTATTCAGTTGAAATGCAAATTGTGTATTACTCAAAAACGCGAAACTACAGTGATTCAAAATATAAAATTGACGCAAAATCGCGAAATTCAAGTGTCGCGACATGAGCGCACACCAAAATCGCGAAATAAACATATCGAGAAAATTTTATGTAATAAGGTAAATTAAAGTGTGTTGTTGTGCTCCTCTTCGGTTTCACTTAATTGATTTCCAGTCATTCAAAATCCGCGTTGGCCAGCTCTAATTCCATATTTTGCCTCCAATAAACATTTACACTTGAGGCGGGCGTGCTAGTGAGCAGCTATGCCCATCACGCATCTTATTTCAGATTATCAGTATCATTTTTGGTACAAGCTCTCTAAAAGTACCACTTCGCACAGATATACCCCCTCCCGTCACGAAAACATTGTTTTGCAAAGATAGGATCGTGTACTCTCAATCATTGCAGTGGCGCCATTTTCAGGGTTTTAAAGTTATCCAGCCTTATAGAGCAAAGAGACTTACAGGTAAACGAGAATATGTTCTCTGAAACCTGTGAAGAAGGCGTCATTGCGCTCGCAAATTTTCAAAGCTTATCACAGCTTACTACAGCTTGACATACGTTAAAGACAGATATTCACGCGGCGAGGCTGACAGTAGAATGGCATGAAACGCTAAACGGTAGCTACTTTTTATCTGTTATTTGGTTCGCCTCGTAGGCATCACAGATTACTGTGGCCCCGTAGATCAGCCAGTTGCAATATCGCAACTCCGGTGACTCTTCACGAACAGATAATCCGAGGAGCGCCCATTCCCACTTCTCTGGTACGTGCTGGCTAAATATAACATAAGAGTGCAAATGATTTATTGGAGTACAATCAATAGTCTCTTAGAAATGGTTCCCACAATTAACCCATTTGGAACATTCCTATAGCTGACCTTTGTACCGGCCACCATAGAAGTCTATTTTTGAGTTAAATGAACATCAAATTATGTCTCTTCTGGTTTTATATTAGATGTTCGTTAATTACATGTGTGGTCGAAGTAAAATGTTTAGGCTTTTTGCTGGATGTTCTGCCTAATAAACCCAAATATATCACGGCTGGCAAACCCAAACACAGCTATGAATAACGTATATAGGGGTGTGCATTTACAGCAGCAAGTTTACCATGTTCGATAATCTCACATCCCTCTGCTAGTGTTGTTGGATATAAATATCCTCGAAGCTCAGATGCACGCGCAAAGGATGCTAGCTGTTTTAGTTATCGCACTCCTTGTTGGGTTTGCAAATTCACGATCAAACGACGAAGCTACCGGTAAGAATAAGTGTACATGATAAAAACAAATATTCGTACTTAACTCTGTAAGCGAAGTGATCAGTATGTAAATTCTCCTCACAATGTCAATGAAATATCAGTTAGACAGGTATTGAAAATGAATATTATTATCAGCTTAACAGGTGTGATATTGATATAACACCAAATTCTTATAATTACCCAACAAAGAAATCTATGGTACTAGTTAGGAGAATAAACGTCTCGATCTTGGGAATAAAAGGATTAAACCCACTTGGAACTCTCACAGCTCTCATCTTGGAAAAGATCGGTCAAACTTGATGATGGTATAGCTGGGACAAGCCATTTAAGCTGTTGGTTCTTGCTATGTATATCCTCTTTGTTTTTAACGAATCAAACCATTACAATGTGGCAGCTTTCCAAAGATCAATATTATTTTGATAATTAAATTGGGATCGCTCATCCTTCGCCGAAAAAAAAAATCAGTGAAATAGTGTACGATTTCAGTTAAATGGTTGTTCGTTTCTGATTTTGTTGCACTGAAATTCTCAATCACGAGCAGTTTGCGCAAAGTTTCATTGATATCTTTGACTGTCATTATGACAGTCATTGAATCTGTTTTCTTCACTCTCAGTAAAATCGTTTTCGGCGTCAAAATGTGTCAAATTTGAAGTAGAGTTACCATGGTTCAAAGTCCACCAACATCCCAGACAGTTTGACCCCAGCCAAGATTGTGACAAGGCCTGTCGCAGAGTCTTGATATGTCTTTGGGCACTTTCCAAGCAGACGAATTTTCCTAAAAATTTCGTTTGGAAGTCAAATGGAATGATATCCCATCAAAGTATTTGAGATCGTCCACTTTTTCACAAAATGTCCTTTTCAATTTTATCAAATTCTTCCCATTCTTTTATGCTCAAAACCCTGTTGATTTGCGGATTTGTGTTACCGGCCCGAAAGTACCGTTCCATTTGGCCAATGGAACTTTGAACCTTTGGTTAAATTGAACTAGATGCTTCTGTGAAGCATACACTGCGTTGCCTGTGGTACGTGCTACAGAAAATCAGAAGGCACTGAATTGTGTGGTATTGAAATACAGCATTCCAGTCTCTGAAGAATAACAAATAAAAGAGAAGTGAGAAACATTGGCTTCTGGGCTGACATGTTGATAATTTTCAAGTTCCCTCACAACTTCTTTTCACCACAAGTGTGCCCTCTGAGCATCTGAAAGCTTTGTAATACTAAACTTCACTGAAGTCAAGCCCTGTTTCGCGGGGTTAGGGTTAGGATGGGAGACCAAAACAATAAACCTCTCATAAAAACAGAAACATCTGACCGAAAATACTATTAACGCTAACAAATGCGAACTCAGCAAGGTACAGATTCTGTTAGCTTGCTTTATGCAAAACAAATATTGATGAAAAAGCAAATAACTATTGATACACAGTTTTCAGAAAGAGCAGAAGGAAGTTTCCCGGACGGCCGATCGAGAATAAAATATTTACGACATGAAAACAACATTAATTTTGAACCGTGAATATAGAATATAAAAAGTTACGATCAGCGACAAACATTTTGGGAGATTTTTGCTACGTTCAAGTAAATTGCAAAATCGAAAGTGACATGGCCGGAATTCAGCGGGCGCCGTGATTAAGTTACCGCGGCATGTTTACTCGCCAAACAGTGAAGCGTCTGTGTCAAATGATGGCAAGATACCGGGTTTTTGTAAGTTTCTTTTTCTGTCAAGTGTTATAAAGTTTGACAATGAAATGAGCGAAGTCAAAACAAAGATCACAATCGCCCAACTCTTGTTTATGCAAAGTCAAAATTTACTCTCCAAGACGCGTACGACGTTATTTATCACCAGGTAATTCCATCATTTTGGAAATAGCAGCTACTTTATTATTCATCTGCGTCACAAGTTTTCACTGATTTTGGGGCTCATTTTGTTGAACCTCAAGCACGCTTCCAACAGGCCTGTGAACCCTTCCTGCTTACAGAGCAATACTAAAAAACTTCTCCCATATCACATTTGAAGCTTAAGCTCGAAAATTCAATACACAACATGATATTATAATTCACAAAGGCAGAAAATACCACAGAATCCTTTTCCAGCGAAATATTTATTGAAACAAACAACATATTTGCTCTTAGAGGCGAAAACCTCTTCCTATTTCATTGCGTGCGTGAAGACAAGAAACTCAATCGTGTCAAATTACCATGTACTTCAGGTAAATATTATAGCTCACGACGGGCGATAGATTGTTGTCGAAGTCCAGTGCTCGTCGCTTTTGAGATTCCTGCCTATTT
>NC_090896.1:35053285-35060785 GCF_036669925.1 Montipora capricornis
TGCATCCAGGGTTCAATAATTTTGTGCCACTGGTCATCACCAACTGTGTCTTACTCGCGTTAATTTCCATCATTTTGAAATTCTACCTCCTCCTTGGCGTTAATTTTCTTTATTCGAAAGTCGTTTTACATTAAATTCGCGTTAGTTTCCAGTAATTTCCATTTCCTATGATAAGAAGGCCCTCCTAGGGATTTTAAGAAAAAAGAGAACATGGCTAATTTGGGGAACAATGTCAAAGTAGTTTAGGGAACAAGGGAACACCAACATTTTAAAACAATTTTAGGGATCAAAAAGCTGGGAACAAGTTTGAAAGTTTTTTTGGGAACAAATATTTAAAGGACAAGGACCGCCCTGGGAGGGCCTCAGTAAGACTTGATTGTGGGCTATTTTCTATTCTTAAATTTATTGGGCGAAATAAACGAATTTATTAAAAACTAAATCACTGGATAATGCAATGCTAGAGTTTTGAATCGCTTAGCCATCATGGTATGTGAACTGTTATACCATGCTCTACTAATGTCAGTAACCGTATTCATAGCCTTTTTTGTTAAACAAAGTAAAGTAGGGAAGATATATCCATAATTTATTTCCGGGAGTTTTTAATAAACCAATTATTCCACTCTGAGATGATTATAGCCGTGAACGAAGAGCGTAGCACCTCGTTGGCTAATCGCCGTCGCAAGCACAGCAACGACACAGCTCAGCAACTTCGAACCGAAAGCTAGCTATGGCACCTCTGGCTGTCGCTATACGGTCCATGTATGACCTTTGAGCACAGCTTACAGCCAGCTGGATTCAGCTGTAGGCTGGTTTTTGCAGTTGGTAGAGCTTTGCACCCGGCATCGCAGAGGTTCCCCTTTTTATAAAGAGAGAAATAAAGGAAATCGTATGAACGCGAGTACATTTCCTGATTTTAGAGCAAAACTCTTCTTTTGAAAGTTCTTAAAATCCCAGAACTTTCAAAATATCACAAATTACCACATATCACGAAATTTACGAGCAAAGTCACACGATTTTCTTATTTTAGTCCATCGCTTTGTATCCATAGCAACTTCCGTATTGCACCCTACAACCTCTATTGCGTTCTATAACCTATTTATGCATTCGTCATTGACTAGGTCAGAAAGGGCTCGATTTCCGCCGCTCACTCGAGTTCGGGTATCCTCCCCGAGAAGAGACGGCTGGACGCGTGAGCGATAGATTGTGTCTGTGACGTAAATTCAAAATATAATTTATGTAAACTTAATAGTTGCATTAGACAACACAAAAGATTGGTTTTATCAAACAGTAATTACATAACAGTGCTTAAACGTCTGTGCGAAGTTTCCAGATGATGCGAGCTTGAGTTTGTGGTTAAATAATCAATATGAGTTTGAATTCAAGCGGCGAATCATCATTCATCAACAAAATCTTCGGCCGCTTCAAATCTCTCAGTCGGCCTCACTGGCCTCCTCGTTCTGCCACCACGAAACTTAGCAGTAATTTCAATTGTTCTTGAGGAATCCTGCTTGCTCTTACATTAGCAAAGTCTGAGGAGAACTTGCAATAGCAATGGATTTGAAAGCCGTATTTTTCCCTTGGCGCCAACTGGAAAATTAGTGAAGTTTCCGAACTCAGGCGGTAGAAAACAACACAATACCATTCTCCAGCTTCTCGAACTCTTTCCGTTGTCATAATCTTGGATGTTTCCCACCTTAGAGATACTGTAAAGCTCGAACAGGCCGGGTTCGCAGCCACAACTTGAACCAAAAACTAGACCCTCCGTGAGGGTAAACTTGGTTGCCTGTGGTACGTGCACCGTTCCAGACAATTTTTTTCAAGTTGGGGGGTCATTAAGACCATTAAAGGGGTCACCCAGAAGTCATACCAGCAGAGGCCCTTTGGCTCACAGTTCCTCACACGTTCGTACGACGAAACAGATCTGTCCTTGCGTAATATGTAGCCCAAACAGTGCACGATATTGTTTTGGTATTGTCCATCATTGTAGTGCCATGGTAGAAGTCTTGGGTAAATAGCCTGAGAAGACATGTGGTTACTAGCAAAGTACTGAACCCAGAAAGATTGAAGAAAATAAATGGGAAGTGAGAAACATTGGCTTCTGGGCTCACATGTTGATAAACTTCTTGCCCTCTGAGCATCTTACTAAAGTTAATCCTGTCGTGCGGGGTTAGTGTCTGGATGGGTGACCAAAAACATTTACTCCTTCGTAAAACAGAAGCATTGGACCGCTAATACTATTAACGCTAACAAATGCGATCTTAGCAAGGTACAGATTTTGTTAGCTTGCTTTATGCAAAAACAAATATTGATGCAAAAGTAAATAAATATTGATACACAGTTTTTAGAAAGAGCAGATGGAAGTTTCCAGGACGGTCGCTCGAGAATAACATATTTACGACATGAAAACAGCATTAAGTTTGAACCGTGAATATAGAATATAAACAGTTACGATCAGCGACAAATATTTTGGGAGATTTTTGCTACGTTCAATTTTGTTATTGTACGTTTTGGCTGCACAAATAAGTCGCAAAATCGAAAGTGACATCGCCGGAATTCAGTGGGCGCCGTGATTACGTTACCGCGCCATGTTTACATGCCAAACAGTGAAGCATCTGTGTCAAATGATGGCAAGATACCGGGTTTTCGTAAGTTTCTTTTTCTGTCCAGTGTTATAAAGTTTGACAATGAATGAGCGAATTCAAAACAAAGATCACAATCGCCCACCATTGTTTCTGCAAAGTCAAAAATTTACTCTCCAAGACGAGGTTATTTATCACCAGGTAATTCCATCATTTTGGAAATAGCAGCTACTTTATTATTCACCGGCGTCACAATTTTTTGCTGATTTTGGGGCTCATTTTGTTGAAACTCAAAGCACGCTTCCAACAGACCTGTTTATTTTCATGAAACCTTTCCTGCTTACAGAGCAATACTAAAAATATCCTTCCGTATCACGTTTCAACCTTAAGCTCGAAAATTCAATACACAACATGATATTATAATTCACAAAGGCAAAAAATATCACAGAATCCTTTTCCAGCGAAACATTTTATTGAAACAAACAACATAAGATGCACTAAAACGCCATTCGCGTTGCAATGACTTTCGACGCCATTGCTGGTTAACGAGAATAACAAACTCACGTGGCAGAATGTATATTTATATTTAAGTAAGTTAGCACAACAGAAAAACGCTAACCTCATTTTGACACGAAAATGCTTTACTATTGCCATAAAAACTATCCAGTTAAGCTCTCATATTATAAAACATGATGAATTCATAACGGCCACCTTTTCCAGCGAACAATTTTTTGAAACAAACAACATATTTGCTCTTACAGGCAAAAACCCTTTCCTATTTCATTACGTGCGTGAAGAGGAAAAACTCAATCGTGTCAAATATGCGCAATATTACAACAAACTAAAATTTCAGGATCAAGCCGTTTCCATGAAGAACCTTTTCCTTGAATAATGAAGCACAAAATAGACGACAAGTTTTCTTTCAAATAATTCTTGGCTGTCACATTTCCATTTTTTTTTTACCTGAAGACTGTGCAGAGTTGGTCACAGATCCACTTAAGGTGTTCGATTCGTTCTCTGTCTTTGTTGAACCCATAAGTTACCAGAGAATTTTCCATTTGGTTTCAGTGTTCTACAGAACTTTCTACATAACAGCACACTTGGTAACATCTTGAAATGCAGCTCACTTTGATTTGGGCTCGACGGGCGACAGATTGTTGTCGAAGTCCATTACTCGTCGCTTTTAAGATTCCACCTCCTGTCTTGTTCAGTATCCAAATGACTTGCCATTATTGAGCTTCATAAGGGTATATTTTGTTCAAAGATCCACTAAAACGCCATTTGCGCTACATGACTTTCGACGCCATTGCCGGTTAAGTTAATCATTCTACTGTGTCCACCAGAGAAATCTACGCATTTCCCAGTACCCTCTCGATCCTAAGAAAAGACGGGCAGAAGGCTCTATGCACAAAGACACCACTTAGCAGGAGAGTGACAGGCAAGACTTATACCGACACGGAAAAAAAAAAAACAACAACCCAGATTGCGACTGGGTTTGCCATACTGGCAACCCAGTAATAATAATTTATGTCTGCTCGATTTGTGCAGGCAAGTTTCTGATTGGCGGATGATTAACAATGGCTCATCTCACGCTTCCAGCCGTGATTTCGAGAGTGAGCGCTGGCTCATTTCCCGAAACAGCGGCTGGTAATCGAGCCTAAGGTCAGAAACGCGATATTCTGATGAAAATCTAACAATAAACATTTAACGACTGGTCCCGAGGGAAACAGTTAATTTTGTTTCCCGAGAATCTCAATGTTTCCCTGAGGCGCAGCCTAGGGAAACATTAAGATTCCTGGGAAACAAAATTAACTGTTTCCCGAGGGACCAGTCATTAAGTGTTTTGTTATATAGCACGAAAAGAAAAACGAGCAATGGCAACAGGAACGGCGGTCGTCGGTCAACGTTCGCGGGTAACAGTGCACTGTTACCCTCTGACGTCATAGATTTTGCAATGTTGCCTGGTCAGAAACTTTTGGCGGGAAACAGTTTTATTGTTAGATGTCATGTGACCTCGAAGTAACCAATGAAAGCACGCGCTGTTGCGGGGAAAATTTCAGCTATATAACAATGGGTTTTATGGTGTATCGTGGTCACGTGATTGCCCCATTTCTCTTTTTACAGGCGAAAACCCCCCTCCTCTCTGCGAGGGAATGATAGGCATGGCCGACTTGTGTGTTAAGGTCTCAAACATGTCATACGAGAAGAAAAAGTTCGGTGGCTGCATCGAGATTTACTCTGATGTCGTCCGACGCGTGGTTGACTTGAAGCTGGGCTGTCACTATTATAAAGAAAAGGGCTTTCTTGTGACCGATACAGAAGAATCCATTGAGACCGAAATCGGACTGCGTTATCTTTTCGAAATGGGCAACAGCGTGAGGGAGCGGATCCTAGATGAGATGTACAAATGGTCTTTTTTCCAAAATGGCGATCATAACGCGATGCAAGATCTTAACCAAGACGGCCTTCCTGAAGAGCCTGGAATGAACGAATATGACGAGGAACAATTTATCGATAGTTCCTAAGTTTACGAAATGTTCTTTCACCTATAATCTTTCGTCCAATTTAGTTGCATAGTTCACATTAGATACACTTTTTAGTTCTTCCTAGCTAAAGTAAAAGTACTGTTTAATGGGAAAGAAAATAAATGACGTAAACTAAAGAGTTTCAGTTGTGCGATCACATCAGCGACCCAGCTGAGAAAGAATGATATTTCAAGACCAGTGGCTAAGTTTGTTGGGCGTCGGACTTTCGTGCGGGAGCTCGCTGGCTCTCGATCCCCCGAGGTCGGAAAAACAACAGGGTCTTAGAAATAACAGAGGAGGAAGTTCTGCCTTTGTATTTTCATCTGCAAATGGTTAGACTTTCAAGCCTTCTTAGATAAGGACTATAGGGGAATCTTTTTTTCACATTTTTTGCCGCATTAGCATAAACCCATCGTTTTCTAATCTATCAGCTAAAAGATCAACAGAGAGGTTTTCAAATGTGTCAAAAGCAATTTGCGAATTGCTTTGGTTTTGCATTACTTCACTCAGTGATTGGTTCAAAGTTCTCGCGCCACTTTTTCAACCACTCAGAAGTGAAACCAAAACCAATCGTGGCTCGAGCGTGCACATTTTCGAGCGCTTTGTGTCGGCTACGTGTATTTACTTCGAGTTTTGATTGGTTTACTGGATTGTCTCCGTCCGTTTTGATTGACCAAAGTAATTACTTTGGTTTTTGGTTTAACGACACTCGATTGAAACTCGCTCAATGAGTATTGAAAGGGCATCGCATAACGGTCGAGCTATCTCTGAAACTTTGAGCGCAAATTTACCAGATAATCTCTGAGTAATGACACTTTGAAAATGTGAAATTTTACAAAGAATATATGAGCTCCTGAGCGCTTTTGCCACCCAAGATTTTATTAGTTTTTGATGGTTAATAACTCGCTCGTTATCAAAGCTAAAAGTTTGCAAATTGGAGATTTAATGAAGTTTAACCCGTTCTTTTACCTTTTGAAGTCAATTTGTAAATAGCACGATCCTTTCTGTCAGCAAACTCATATGTTAATGAGACAAAATGTAACCAATGGTGTCAGCAAAGATTCGCCTTTAAATCATACGTCCCGTCTTACAACCGGCGAGTCTAAAACACAGGTCACATCCCACAGGTCTCTTGTTGCAGGTCATTGTTTTATCTTTTGGAAAGTAACCAAAACCCTCAATTTGGCTAACCCTAGGCGTAAGGTTGGTTTTTACAACCCTTCCTGTTAATCAACTCTGTAGGAAGTTAAAGAACACACACACTGCTCGTGAAGAGTAGGGGGGCAGACAGCCGGGTTGGTGTTATATCAATTCATAACCTTTACCGTCCCACTGTAAAAAGATTTTGTCGGTGCGGTTCTTGATAAGGCAATTTAATCATCATTGACATTTTGGGCTTCATTTATAAAGCGCTCGGACGGATATACACCTTGTTCCAAAATTGCCGCCATTTCAGTATTTTTTTGTTTCCTTGTAAATAGGCCTTATTCACGATATCCGCCATGTTGGTTTTCAAATTGTCATGCAAATTAACCATGTGTTATGCTGGGGGACAAACATTGGAAAAAAGGGAAATTGCGGAAAATCGACTCGTCGAAATATTGAAATGACATTGCTAAAAGTCCATTTTATTAAGCACCTTTTATAATAATTTTGTATCTTTGGATTGCCTTTGACAGTTTGACTTTCTACTTCGTTAGCGGCTCATTTTTCACTAAAAACGTCGAAGTAGCTTGTGTAATCATTCTATTGTATTACCTAGGTGATAAACATTCAATGAACGTGAAACAAATTATCTGTGTGGCTAAGATGTTCGTTATAACCTCTCGAACTTGTGTCGTTTACCCCCTCAGAAGTGTGTAGCTAATTTGCATGATAATAGCAAATCCAACATGGCGGCCATCGTGATTAAGGTCTATTGGCCCTTTTGCCCTCGCTTTCAAGCGTAAAATTCAAAAGAATATTTAACCTTGAACGACGCCAAAAGGGCCAATTTCTAAAATGGCGGCCATTTTGGAACAAGGTGTAATTTTTTTAGGAATTGCATGCAAAAAACTTAGTTCCTTGATTTCGTTTACTTTTGTCCACTACCTCACAATCCCGACATCACCTCTTTCCTGTTTCAACCTAACCATAATGATGGAACCCAACAAATGAGAGAAGCGATCCTCACGCTTAGCTGGACAAGCTGAGCAACAGACCATTTTACGGGGTTGTGACTAGAATCGATCCTCCAAACGATCATACTAAATAAATTTACCAACAACGTGTTCACACTCAACGTTGATTATCATGGTCAACTGAAGTACAATTCAGGGTATCATACTCCATTCAATTTTATTCAATTATGGTTCTGTTCACATCTGCGAAAATTCAAATACAATAGGGTAACATCG
>NC_090896.1:35070785-35073285 GCF_036669925.1 Montipora capricornis
AGCTTGTGTAATCATTCTATTGTATTACCTAGGTGATAAACATTCAATGAACGTGAAACAAATTATCTGTGTGGCTAAGATGTTCGTTATAACCTCTCGAACTTGTGTCGTTTACCCCCTCAGAAGTGTGTAGCTAATTTGCATGATAATAGCAAATCCAACATGGCGGCCATCGTGATTAAGGTCTATTGGCCCTTTTGCCCTCGCTTTCAAGCGTAAAATTCAAAAGAATATTTAACCTTGAACGACGCCAAAAGGGCCAATTTCTAAAATGGCGGCCATTTTGGAACAAGGTGTAATTTTTTTAGGAATTGCATGCAAAAAACTTAGTTCCTTGATTTCGTTTACTTTTGTCCACTACCTCACAATCCCGACATCACCTCTTTCCTGTTTCAACCTAACCATAATGATGGAACCCAACAAATGAGAGAAGCGATCCTCACGCTTAGCTGGACAAGCTGAGCAACAGACCATTTTACGGGGTTGTGACTAGAATCGATCCTCCAAACGATCATACTAAATAAATTTACCAACAACGTGTTCACACTCAACGTTGATTATCATGGTCAACTGAAGTACAATTCAGGGTATCATACTCCATTCAATTTTATTCAATTATGGTTCTGTTCACATCTGCGAAAATTCAAATACAATAGGGTAACATCGCAGTGTGAGACAAAATGGCGCCGTATCAACCCATTTTACAGTTCTGTGGTCAGTTACCAGGAGTTTGAATAACAGCGATGCTGGAGTTGACCATGTTTTGATAGAAACCTCGTTGCTTTTCTTATGTAAATCATGTTGTTGTACTGCCAACGAGTTTCTATTTACATAAGAAAAGCAGCGAAGTTTGTGTCAACAAACATCGTGTAACAATTACACGACGCAATATCCCATGTTAATATTGACAAGCTTACCGCTCTTAAAAGAATGAAAACAGGCAGAATTACAGCTTTAGCTCAAAAAGAAATAGCGTTTCTAAGCTATGCCCCGCTGATCTACAGTATTTAGATCTAAAAACCCCGTTGAAGACGGTTAATTTTCAATTGTTTTGCTGGGTACTACTATTTCAATACTCTAAAAAATCGATTTTCCGGGAGGTTGTCTCGTTAGTCTAGTGGATACCCGGGATATCGGAAACTGCCTATTGTGAATCTTCTCAGCTTGTTTAAAATCTTTGTTTCGTTGAAGTAGTTTTGAAGTCCAAAGTAGACTGTACGTCGTATAAGTTGAATAGACCGTATTCATAAATGGCGACTAAGTAATTATTCTTTTGTCTTTATGCTAATCATCTTAACTAGCCTCGTAAACACGAACAAAATTCAAACGAATTTTTGTTCCAAACAGAGGCTAGTTAGGATGATTAGCACAAAGACAAAAGAATAATTTCTTGACAGGCATTTATGAATACCTGAAAAATTTAGGAACCAAAACAAATAAAAAATTTAGCTCCTTCATAATAAGACAGAGGACAAATTCTACCCACAATTTATTGCTTTTTTACGCTAAAATTCTACAAAAATTCGCGCGATCCCTCAAAAGGCCTTTTCCGATATATTAAAATTCAGCTTGAAAGAGAGGTTTAGGGGACAAAGACAAAGGAAAGTGGATGACATGCAAATATTGTTCATATTCATTCCAACGTGTTTCTATTGTTTTTGTCCTCACTGCCTTACTATCAAGCTGAATGATTGATATTCCGAAAATGGCCTATTTGTATCAACAGTAAAAGCAAGATGACACACGCTAACACCAACCCTCATCAGCATGGCTTACCACATGTTTGGCATCTGAAGCTGCCACTTAAAGGGGTGCTAAAAACATTCGTCTGGTATGTTAGCTACATCATGCTAATGAGGCCCAAAAGGCCGAAACAGCTGTCCATGGCTGCTAAATGATCGGGTGAAATGGTTGTCCCCATGCGTAATGTGTTGGCCACACCAAGTTGGTGTTAGCGTGTGTCAACTTGCTTTTATTGTTGTTCCTAATTGTATGCATTGTCTGTAAAAGAACTCTAAAACTTTTCTATGCAAAGACCTGCTTAGAAAAAATGCTATGAATTACAGATCTAGCTAGTTTTTTGCAAAGTCAAAAGCATTAAAAAATGTTTAAATTGTCGCACGATCTCCCAATCGTCCAGTTGGAGCTCCAAAGCATTGAAGCACTGTCGCGGTTTGGATGTACTGTTCATTTTATCAATAAGCCATTTGTAAGGTGCCAGTAGTGAATGGCAACGGGTCAGCGGAGTTTGTTCAAATTAGTATACTAGCAAAGCGACATCAAGGCTGACAAGAGAATCCAATTACATCATTTTCTACTGCCCAATCAGGTCAACGCCAGCAAAAACAGACCTCGGTGTCAAGACTTCTATCGTGCGCATGATCTTTGTTCGTGGATGGGTTTGAGAGTCTTATCGTATGTTTCTACCAAAGGACGCCTCTAGTCGACTCCGTGGCGCAATGGTAGCGCGTCTGACTCCAGATCAGAAGGCTGCGTGTTC
>NC_090896.1:35080785-35085785 GCF_036669925.1 Montipora capricornis
ATTCGCCTTTAAACCATACGTCCCGTCTTACAACCGGCGGGTCTAAAACACAGGTCACATCCCACAGGTCTCTTGTTGCAGGTCATTGTTTTATCTTTTGGAAAGTAACCAAAACCCTCAATTTGGCTAACCCTAGGCGTAAGGTTGGTTTTTACAACCCTTCCTGTTAATCAACTCTGTGGGAAGTTAAAGAACACACACACTGCTCGTGAAGAGTATATCAATTCATAACCTTTACCGTCCCACTGTAAAAAGATTTTTGTCGGTGCGGTTCTTGATAAGGCAATTTAATCATCATTGACATTTTGGGATTCATTTATAAAGCGCTCGGACGGATATACACCTTGCTCCAAAATTGCCGCCATTTTAGTATTTTTTTGTATCCTTGTAAATAGGCCTTATTCACGATATCCGCCATGTTGGTTTTCAAATTGTCATGCAAATTAGCCATGTGTTATGCTGGGGGGCAAACATTGGAAAAAAGGCAAATTGCGGAAAATCGACTCGTCGAAATATTGAAATGACATTGCTAAAAGTCCATTTTATTAAGCACCTTTTATAATAATTTTGTATCTTTGGATTGCCTTTGACAGTTTGACTTTCTACTTCGTTAGCTGCTCATTTTTCACTAAAAACGACGAAGTAACTTGTGTAATCATTCTATTGTATTACTTAGGTGATAAACATTCAATGAACGTGAAACAAATTATCTGTGTGGCTAAGATGTTCGTTATAACCTCTCGAACTTGTGTCGTTTACCTCCTCAGAAGTGTGTTGCTAATTTGCATGATAATAGCAAATCCAACATGGCGGCCATCGTGATTAAGGTCTATTGGCCCTTTTGCCCTCGCTTTCAAGCGTAAAATTCAAAAGAATATTTAACCTTGAACGAGGCCAAAAGGGCCAATTTCTAAAATGGCGGCCATTTTGGAACAAGGTGTATTTTTTTAGGAATTGCATGCAAAAAACTTAGTTCCTTGATTTCGTTTACTTTTGTCCACTACCTCACAATCCCGACATCACCTCTTTCCTGTTTCAACCTAACCATAATGATGGAACCCAACGAATGAGAGAAGCGATCCTCACGCTTAGCTGGACAAGCTGAGCAACAGACCATTTTACGGGGTTGTGACTAGAATCGATCCTCCAAACGATCATACTAAATAAATTTACCAACGCCGTGTTCACACTCAACGTTGATTATCATGGTCAACTGAAGTACAATTCAGGGTATCATACTCCATTCAATTTTATTCAATTATGGTTCTGTTCACATCTGCGAAAATTCAAATACAATAGGGTAACATCGCAGTGTGAGACAAAATGGCGCCGTATCAACCCATTTTACAGTTCTGTGGTCAGTTACCAGGAGTTTGAATAAAAGCGATGCTGGAGTTGACCATGCTTTGATAGAAACCTCGTTGCTTTTCTTATGTAAATCATATTTTTGTAATGCCAACGAGTTTCTATTTACATAAGAAAAGCAGCGAAGTTTGTGTCAACAAACATCGTGTAACAATGACACGACGCAATATCCCATGTTAATATTGACAAGCTTACCGCTCTAAAAAGAATGAAAACAGGCAGAATTACAGCTTTAGTTCAAAAAGAAATAGCGTTTCTAAGCTATGCCCCGCTGATCTACAGTATTTAGATCTAAAAACCCCGTTGAAGACGGTTAACTTTCAGTTGTTTTGGTGGGTACTACTATTTCAATACTCTAAAAAATCGATTTTCCGGGAGGTTGTCTCGTTAGTCTAGTGGATACCCGGGATATCGGAAACTGCCTATTATGAATCTTCTCAGCTTGTTTAAAATCCTTGTTTCGTTGAAGTAGATTTGAAGTCCAAAGTAGACTGTACGTCGTATAAGTTGAATAGACCGTATTCATAAATGGCGACTAAGTAATTATTCTTTTGTCTTTATACTAATCATCTTAACTAGCCTCGTAAACACGAACAAAATTCAAAAGAATTTTGTTCCAAAGAGAGGCTAGTTAGGATGATTAGCACAAAGACAAAAGAATAATTTCTGGACAGGCATTTATGAATACCTGAAAAATTTAGGAACCAAAACAAATAAAAAATTTAGCTCCTTCATAATAAAACAGAGGACAAATTCTACCCACAATTTATCGCTTTTTTACGCTAAAATTCTACAAAAATTCGCGCGATCCCCTAACAGGCCTTTTTCGATATATTAAAATTCAGCTTGAAAGAGAGGTTTAGAGGACAAAGACAAAGGAAAGTGGATCATATGTAAACATTTTTCACATTCATTCCAACGAGTTGCTATTGCTTTTGTCCTCACTGCCTCACTATCAAGCTGAATATTTGATATTCCGAAAATGGCCTATTTGTATCAACAATAAAAGCAAGATGACACACGCTAACACCAACCCTCATCAGCATGGCTTACCACATGTTTGGCATGTGAAGCTGCCACTTAAAGGGGTACTAAACACACCCGTCTGGTATGTTAGCTAAGCCATGCGCGCGCGCGCGCTGATGAGGCACAAAAGGCCGAAACAGCTGTCCATGGCTGCTAAATGACCGGGTGAAATGGTTGTGCCCATGCGTAATGTGTTGGTCACACCAAGTTGGTGTTAGCGTGTGTCAACTTGCTTTTATTGTTGTTCCTATTTGTATGCACTGTCTGTAAAAGTACTCTAAAACTTTTCTATGCAAAGATCTGCTTAGAAAAAATGCTATAAATTACAGATCTCGCTAGTTTTTTGCAAAGTCAAAAGCATTAAAAAATGTTTAAATTGTCGCAAGATATCCCAATCGTCCAGTTGGAGCTCTGAAGCATTGAAGCACTGTCGCTGTTTGGATGTTCTGTTCATTTTATCAATAAGTCGTTAGTAAGGTGCCAGTAGTGAATAGCAACGGGTCAGTGGAGTTTGTTCAAAGTTAGTATACCAGCAGAGCGACATCAACGCTGACAAGAGAATCCAATGACATCATTTTTCTACTGCCCAATCAGGTCAACTATTAGAATACTAATACGATTTGCTAGCACAACACAAATCACTTGACTCTGAAGATGGTTTGTGATCTGCTTGACGAAACTTCAATCGATGCCACCAAAAACAGCCGTCGGTGTCAAGACCTCTATCGTGCGCACGATCTTTGTTGGTGGACGGGTTTGAGAGTCTTATCCTATGTTTCTACCTGTTGTTTTTAAGGGAAACCAAACGACGCCTCTAGTCGACTCCGTGGCGCAATGGTAGCGCGTCTGACTCCAGATCAGAAGGCTGCGTGTTCAAGTCACGTCGGGGTCAAGTTCTTTCCTTTTACTTTTGTTTTCAGGATAATGAAGTATTTGATTTTCAAGGAATCATATATGCCGCGTATGGAACAAAACAATCCACATGTTTAATTTCAAGTCACGTCAGCCTCAATTTGCTTCAGTACTCTCATTTTGTCCTCTTTCGAGAGAGATCACGATTGTTTGCTGTTTGATCAGAGTCATCCACGGATCTGGAAGTGTTTTCGCGGAATGGTTTGTTTTCAAGAGCTTTTGCCTTTTTAGTGTAAGGCAACAATTCCTAAAATGTGCCCGACAATTTTAACGAAGGTCATTGTGCCTGGGCAGACTCGTGACGACTTGATCAAAATAACTCCACCCCTGGTGGGACTCGAACCCACAACCTTTGAATTAGAAGTCCAACACGCTAGTCCATTGCGCCACAGGGGCATCTGAGATGACTCTTTCGATACCCGGATTAGATTCTGAGCTGTTTGATGAGAGAGATATACCCTATTTTAGTGTTAAATGCTTTGAAAACATGCTTTGCTGTTCACCTTTCGCCTCTTCTAAAAAAAAAGCAACAATCTGATTGCGTGAGCCAATTCCAGCTGAATGAGAAGATGAAGAAAGAAAGTTGTAATTCTGCATAGAAAGGTTAGGATTGGTTGAGTGTTGATCTTGCTACTGTGCTAGTTTATCTTGTAAGTGGTAGGTTGCTTTGTTCTGTCTGGTCAGCCCTGATGATGCTGGAAGGAAGACTGTTATTGGTAGGGTTCGTCCCGTTGGAGCTCAGAAGCATTGAAACACTGTCGCGGTTTGGATGTTCTGTTCATTTTATCAATAAGCCGTTTGTAAGGTGCCAGTAGTGAATGGCAACGGGTCAGCGCAGTTTGTTCAAAGTTAGTATACCAGCAAAGCGACATCAAGGCTGACAAGAGAATCCAATGACATCATTTTTCTACTGCCCAATCAGGTCAACTATTAGAATACTAATACGATTTGCTAGCACAACACAAATCACTTGACTCTGAAGATGGTTTGTGATCTGCTTGACGAAACTTCAGTCGATGCCACCAAAAACAGCCGTCGGTGTCAAGACCTCTATCGTGCGCACGATCTTTGTTGGTGGACGGGTTTGAGAGTCTTATCCTATGTTTCTACCTGTTGTTTTTAAGGGAAACCAAACGACGCCTCTAGTCGACTCCGTGGCGCAATGGTAGCGCGTCTGACTCCAGATCAGAAGGCTGCGTGTTCAAGTCACGTCGGGGTCAAGTTCTTTCCTTTTACTTTTGTTTTCAGGATAATGAAGTATTTGATTTTCAAGGAATCATATATGCCGCGTATGGAACAAAACAATCCACATGTTTAATTTCAAGTCACGTCAGCCTCAATTTGCTTCAGTACTCTCATTTTGTCCTCTTTCGAGAGAGATCACGATTGTTTGCTGTTGATCAGAGTCATCCACGGATCTGGAAGTGTTTTCGCGGAATGCTTTGTTTTCAAGAGCTTTTGCCTTTTTAGTGTAAGGCAACACTTCCTAAAATGTGCCCGACAATTTTAACGAAGGTCATTGTGCCTGGGAAGACTCGTGACGACTTGATCAAAATAACTCCACCCCTGGTGGGACTCGAACCCACAACCTTTGAATCAGAAGTCCAACACGCTAGTCCATTGCGCCACAGGGGCATCTGAGATGACTCTTTCGATACCCGGATTAGATTCTGAGCTGTTTGATGAGAGAGATATAC
>NC_090896.1:35088285-35100785 GCF_036669925.1 Montipora capricornis
AGCTGTTTGATGAGAGAGATATACCCCCTTTTACTGTTAAATGCTTTGAAAACATGCTTTGCTGTTCACCTTACCTAAATGCACCACTTTACCTTTCGCCTCTTCTTAAAAGAAAGCAACAATCCGACTGCGTGAGCCAATTCCCGCTGAATGAGAAAATGAAGAAAGAAAGTTGTAATTCTGCATAGAAAGGTTAGGATTGGTTGAGTGTTGATCTTGCTACTCTGCTAGTTTATCTTGTAAGTGGTAGGTTGCTTTGTTCTGTCTGGTCAGCCCTGATGATGCTGGAAGGAAGACTGTTATTGTTAGGGTTTGTCCCGTTGCAGCTCAGAAGCATTGAAACACTGTCGCAGTTTGGATGTTCTGTTCATTTTATCAATAAGCTGTTTGTAAGGTGGCAGTAGTGAATGGCAACGGGTCAGCGGAGTTTGTTCAAAGTTAGTATACCAGCAAAGCGACATCAAGGCTGACAAGAGAATCCAATGACATCATTTTTCTACTGCCCAATCAGGTCAACTATTAGAATACTAATACGATTTGCTAGCACAACACAAATCACTTGACTCTGAAGATGGTTTGTGATCTGCTTGACGAACTTTCAGTCGATGCCACCAAACACAGCCGTCGGTGTCAAGACCTCTATCGTGCGCACGATCTTTGTTGGTGGACGGGTTTGAGAGTCTTATCCTATGTTTCTACCTGTTGTTTTTAAGGGAAGCCAAACGACGCCTCTAGTCGACTCCGTGGCGCAATGGTAGCGCGTCTGACTCCAGATCAGAAGGCTGCGTGTTCAAGTCACGTCGGGGTCAAGTTCTTTCCTTTTACTTTTGTTTTCAGGATAATGAAGTATTTGATTTTCAAGGATTCATATATGCCGCGTATGGAACAAAACAATCCACATGTTTAATTTCAAGTCACGTCAGCCTCAATTTGCTTCAGTACTCTCACTTTGTCCTTTTTCGAGAGAGATCACGATTGTTTGCTGTTTGATCAGAGTCATCCACGGATCTGGAAGTGTTTTCGCGGAATGGTTTGTTTTCAAGAGCTTTTGCCTTTTTAGTGTAAGGCAACAATTCCTAAAATGTGCCCGACAATTTTAACGAAGGTCATTGTGCCTGGGCAGACTCGTGACGACTTGATCAAAATAACTCCACCCCTGGTGGGACTCGAACCCACAACCTTTGAATTAGAAGTCCAACACGCTAGTCCATTGCGCCACAGGGGCATCTGAGATGACTCTTTCGATACCCGGATTAGATTCTGAGCTGTTTGATGAGAGAGATATACCCCCTTTTAGTGTTAAATGCTTTGAAAACATGCTTTGCTGTTCACCTTTCGCCTCTTCTTAAAACAAAGCAACAATCCGACTGCGTGAGCCAATTCCCGCTGAATGAGAAAATGAAGAAAGAAAGTTGTAATTCTGCATAGAAAGGTTAGGATTGGTTGAGTGTTGATCTTGCTACTCTGCTAGTTTATCTTGTAAAAGGTAGGTTGCTTTGTTGTGTCTGGTCAGCCCTGATGACGCTGGAAGGAAGACTGTTATTGGTAGGGTTCGTCCCGTTGGAGCTCAGAAGCATTGAAACACTGTCGCGGTTTGGATGTTCTGTTCATTTTATCAATAAGCTGTTTGTAAGGTGCCAGTAGTGAATGGCGACGGGTCAGCGGAGTTTGTTCAAAGTTAGTATACCAGCAAAGCGACATCAAGGCTGACAAGAGAATCCAATGACATCATTTTTCTACTGCCCAATCAGGTCAACTATTAGAATACTAATACGATTTGCCAGCACAACACAAATCACTTGACTCTGAAGATGGTTTGTGATCTGCTTGACGAAACTTCAGTCGATGCCACCAAAAACAGCCGTCGGTGTCAAGACCTCTATCGTGCGCACGATCTTTGTTGGTGGACGGGTTTGAGAGTCTTATCCTATGTTTCTACCTTTTCTTTTTAAGGGAAACCAAACGACGCCTCTAGTCGACTCCGTGGCGCAATGGTAGCGCGTCTGACTCCAGATCAGAAGGCTGCGTGTTCAAGTCACGTCGGGGTCAAGTTCTTTCCTTTTACTTTTGTTTTCAGGATAATGAAGTATTTGATTTTCAAGGAATCATATATGCCGCGTATGGAACAAAACAATCCACATGTTTAATTTCAAGTCACGTCAGCCTCAATTTGCTTCAGTACTCTCATTTTGTCCTCTTTCGAGAGAGATTACAATTGTTTGCTGTTTGGTCAGGGTCGTCCACGGATCTGGAAGTGTTTCGCGGAATGGTTTGTTTTCAAAAACTTTTGCCTTTTTAGTGTAAGGCAACAATTCCTAAAATGCGCCTGGCAATTTTAACGAAGGACATTGTGCCTGGGCAGACTCGTGACGACTTGATCAAAATAACTCCACCCCTGGTGGGACTCGAACCCACAACCTTTGAATTAGAAGTACAACACGCTAGTCCATTGCGCCACAGGGGCATCTGAGATGACTCTTTCGATACCCGGATTAGATTCTGAGCTGTTTGATGAGAGCGATATACCCCCTTTTAGTGTTAAATGCTTTGAAAACATGCTTTGCTGTTCACATTTCGCCTCTTCTTAAAAGAAAGCAACAATCCGACTGCGTGAGCCAATTCCCGCTGAATGAGAAAATGAAGAAAGAAAGTTGTAATTCTGCATAGAAAGGTTAGGATTGGTTGAGTGTTGATCTTGCTACTCTGCTAGTTTATCTTGTAAGTGGTAGGTTGCTTTGTTCTGTCTGGTCAGCCCTAATGTTGCTGGAAGGAAGACTGTTATTGGTAGGGTTCGTCCCGTTGGACCTCTGAAGCATTGAAACACTGTTGCGGTTTGGATGTTGTGTTCATTTCATCAATGAGCTGTTTGTAAGGTGCCAGTAGTGAATGGCAACGGGTCAGCGGAGTTTGTTCAAAGTTAGTATACCAGCAAAGCGACATCAAGGCTGACAAGAGAATCCAATGACATCATTTTTCTACTGCCCAATCAGGTCAACTATTAGAATACTAATACGATTTGCTAGCACAACACAAATCACTTGACTCTGAAGATGGTTTGTGATCTGCTTGACGAAACTTCAGTCGATGCCACCAAAAACAGCCGTCGGTGTCAAGACCTCTATCGTGCGCACGATCTTTGTTGGTGGACGGGTTTGAGAGTCTTATCCTATGTTTCTACCTTTTCTTTTTAAGGGAAACCAAACGACGCCTCTAGTCGACTCCGTGGCGCAATGGTAGCGCGTCTGACTCCAGATCAGAAGGCTGCGTGTTCAAGTCACGTCGGGGTCAAGTTCTTTCCTTTTACTTTTGTTTTCAGGATAATGAAGTATTTGATTTTCAAGGAATCATATATGCCGCGTATGGAACAAAACAATCCACATGTTTAATTTCAAGTCACGTCAGCCTCAATTTGCTTCAGTACTCTCATTTTGTCCTCTTTCGAGAGAGATTACAATTGTTTGCTGTTTGGTCAGGGTCGTCCACGGATCTGGAAGTGTTTCGCGGAATGGTTTGTTTTCAAAAACTTTTGCCTTTTTAGTGTAAGGCAACAATTCCTAAAATGCGCCTGGCAATTTTAACGAAGGACATTGTGCCTGGGCAGACTCGTGACGACTTGATCAAAATAACTCCACCCCTGGTGGGACTCGAACCCACAACCTTTGAATTAGAAGTACAACACGCTAGTCCATTGCGCCACAGGGGCATCTGAGATGACTCTTTCGATACCCGGATTAGATTCTGAGCTGTTTGATGAGAGCGATATACCCCCTTTTAGTGTTAAATGCTTTGAAAACATGCTTTGCTGTTCACATTTCACCTCTTCTTAAAAGAAAGCAACAATCCGACTGCGTGAGCCAATTGCCGCTGAATGAGAAAATGAAGAAAGAAAGTTGTAATTCTGCATAGAAAGGTTAGGATTGGTTGAGTGTTGATCTTGCTACTCTGCTAGTTTATCTTGTAAGTGGTAGGTTGCTTTGTTCTGTCTGGTCAGCCCTAATGTTGCTGGAAGGAAGACTGTTATTGGTAGGGTTCGTCCCGTTGGACCTCTGAAGCATTGAAACACTGTTGCGGTTTGGATGTTGTGTTCATTTCATCAATGAGCTGTTTGTAAGGTGCCAGTAGTGAATGGCAACGGGTCAGCGGAGTTTGTTCAAAGTTAGTAAAGCAGGAAGCGACATCAAGGCTGACAAGAGAATCCAATAACATCATTTTCTACTGTCCAATCTGGTCAACTGTTAGAATACTAATACGATTTGCTAACACAACACAAATCACTTGACGCTGACTTATATGGGGCAAAAAAGAAGCACTTGACATTACACTTTATTAAGTCTGTTTAATTATATAAGTGCTACACTGCCAACGTTTGCATAAAACGTAATCCTGTCTTGTACTTGTACATGTTTTTTCCCGTGACTTTAACATCTTTAGTTCCCACGGTAATTCCTTATTATTATATGACTAGCTCCGTGAGTGGGCAAGATGAACCAAATCGCGCGCTCTGATTGGCTACCCGAGCGGGCAAGATGGAGCGATACTGCCCGCTCGGGATTTCTCGCTTGGTCCCGCAAGATGAAAGATCATTTTTTGGTGTTTTAAGTCATATAATAAATCCTTTATTGACCAAGATTGTTCGGTCAAGATGACTGGATATTGGCCTCGTTCTTTTTTTGCGTGTTTATGGACCTCGACTTCGTCTCGGTCCATAAACACGCAAAAAAGAACTTGGCCAATATCCAGTCATCTTGACCTTACCCTTGGTCAATAACCCATACGTATTGCATTGCTCATCCCTACTGCGCACTATTTTCGCGTTTTTAGCGCGCGCACATGCGCGTGCGCATACAAAACGTAAGAGATGTTGCTCAAACTAAACTCGATAGCGAAATAAATGCTCGTTTTCTCTCAAACGAGCATGGTGACCCCCGTTTTTTTTTTCAGGTATTTTCTAAGAACAGTCTAATAAAGAACATATTTGGAGAAGAAAAAAGGTTTGATAGTAGAACATGATTTTTTCTGGAAAACAGCTCCTTACTGGGTATATTTTACCCAAGGCGAGGACTTCAAGCTAACCACGGAACTGTCCCAAAAAGTGCACTATTCCCTCAACCCGGGAAGCAAAGACGGCGCAATTGAAGCAATACTGCTGACGTAAATAAAAGAAGCTTTATTTTCAAAATAAGATTTTGTGTCTCTGAAGTAACCAAGACTTAATTCTGTATGAAGGTGATTCGAATTTTTAACGCGAAAACAGTAAAAATACCCCTGGGCCATTTTAAGAGCCTGCTGACGCGTAAACAAGCACGGTGACCCCATTTTTTTATTGCATTTTTTTAATGTTCATATCATGAATGTTAATTATGCCAGGTTTCCAATAAAGGTTGATAGCAGAACAATTTCAAGGGGATTACCTTAAGGGTGCCGATTTGGAAGATAAATTTTTGCTCCAGATTCGTGCGGCTTTCCGTCGGTAGGGAAAAGCCGCAGATAGCAATGTGTTTTTTGGAGTGGTTAGGAAGATTAAAATGACGAGCGACTGGCTTAGATGCATCCTTATCAACATCCTTCTCAACATCGCGAAGGTGTTCGCGAAATCGGTCGCCTAGTCGTCTACCTGTCTCGCCAATGTATAATTTATTGCATTAACATACAGGTTATGCAATAAATCACATTTGCGAAGGTACATGTGAAACGATCGGTGATCTTAACAGATCGCTTGGATCCCCTTAACACTAGCAAAATATCGGGATCCAAGCGATCACCGATCGTTCACGTGTACCTCCGCAAATGTTAATCAACGGTTAGCACTAACCAGGATTCAGGCAACCGGTCCCAGTTCGCTAACAACGGAAGTCGTTTCGCTAACGTGTTTGGTTGTTTCGCTAACGTTTTTAGTTGTTTCGCTAACAACTAAAAGTGGTTTCGCTAATGTCCTCAAAAGATGCTTCGCTAACTTATTTGGTCAGTTCACTAATGATTTACCTAATTTGTTTAAACTGACATATAATGTACCTTTTGCGTGACCATGTGCAATATATCAGCAAGTCAACCGAGATTATAACTAGGATACCTTTCAGGTATTCCGAAGGAAAAGCTGCTTTATTATTTATCAGCGTCACACCTCATGCTGTTTTAATGTTGCTCGTAATTTGCTCGTATTCAGTGTCCTGAGAAAGGAATTCTTGCCGATTTCAGTGCTCATTTGTTAAAATAAGGGAAGTGTGCTATGTGAAATGAACTGTGAACTTAGCTCATTATCCTCGCGTCTTGTATTTAGCTTCGACTGGACTCTGGAAAATGAATACTTGACGAACGTGTCGGCTTCTCAGCCCTTATATGTTGTTGTGATTTCCTGATCCACGCAATCCGATGTCGCGAAATAATAGATACAGGAAACACTTTTTTCCAGAAGTAGACTTGTGATTTAATGCTATTTATTAAACTATATACATACAATATTTCTTTCCTTTGCAAATTTGTACCTGCTCAACTTTATCGCAGTTAATTTCGATTTTTTCTAGGAGGTGATGCAAACTGTGAAAGCACTCCCGAAAATTCTTTCTACTTCTGTTTCATCGCAATGTCTCATCCGCAGTGGCCATGAATAAACTAAAAAAGCAAAATCTTGCTTCATGTGGTCAAAGGTGGCCGCCATGAAAGATTTAAATATAAAGCAAAAAACCATCGATCAGGCGATCTCAGTTTCAGTTTCTTCAATGGCTTAGTGGGAACATATTCGCTCCTAGGTCCCGATGACCCGAAGTCGGGGCCCAATGGCCCGAAGTCGGGGCCTGATGGCCCGAGGTCGGGGCGCGATGACTCCGGTTGTATTATACGGGATCATTTTCTCTTGACGGGATTCTTATCAAGCGATTAATCTACTATCCCTGGAGTATGCACATTTGTGACTACGATGAAAAAAAAAACTCCACTAGTTTTACAACGTGGTGTGCATACCACGTAAATATTTGCGCGTTATTTATAGGGTGGAAACCTCCCCCTTTACTTTAAAATCTATGTTGGAATGAATAGTTGAGACCTTTTGCTAGCAAAGCTGCTTCGTAATCAGTAAGTTTTTTTGTCGGACAAGTTCTTTATGAATTTTTCATTGTTTGTCCTGGGTTGTTCAACGTATTGATTTTTATTTTCTTTGCGCACGCGAGGTCGCTTGAGGTTCCTAGTTTGGGATTGCTTGGGGTTAGCCCGTGGAGAGTCAGTGAAACAGACAACTGGAAAAATTGCAACTCCCTCTGTCTTTATTTTCAAGTTTGGAAAATACCCTAAAAAGAGTTGAAACTTCATTCATTTTTGCTTTTAATAAAGCGAGTTCATCGGTTGAGTTCTGCTTGTGTCTGGCAGCTGGTTTGGGCTTGTTACTTCTGAGAGTGGATGTGCTAGTGGCGTGCTGGATCGTCCGTTCGGTTTGTTGCCGTTTGTTCTTATCAGGAAACATGGTGGCTAGCGTCTCTTTAAGGTCAGCAAGGGTCTTCGTATCAGCGCTAACGTTTTTTTCCTGTTGACGGATCATACGTTGTAGGAGGTCCTGTTCAGCTCTGGAACAGACCTGGTGAAGACTGGTCTGGAAGTCCTTGTCTGGTCTGAGGTGTGGCTTGGGGCGGTATTGCAGACCAATTGGGCAGGTCCTCTTGCTGGCGTGTTCTCGAAGAACAGCGACGGACTTCTTTGTCTTAGCGCGCCTTGTCTCGATATACGCAATCTTGTTACGTAGATTGTTGAAGCCCGCTTCCGTCTTGGGACGTTGGGGGCTGGCTGCAACGGCTGAGTGTCGTCTCGTCTGGTGCCTGCTGTCTCATTTGAACGCGTGAAGGCTGGTTGGGACCATGGAATTTCGTCATCGGAGTCAGCAGTTTTTCTGCGGAGACTTGATGGACTTGATTTATTCCCAAATCCCCCAATGGTTGCTTATCGGAAGGACAAGTCTCTTAAAGACTATCTTGTTAGAGCAAGAATTCCTTTACTTTAATTTAACAACCAGGGACCGGTTGCTCGAAGCCTGGTCAGCACTAACAGTTGGTTAAGAGGTATCAAAACCTATGGGTTTCCATGGTATTCATCGCTGGTTAGCGCTAACCACGCTTCCAGCAACCCGGGCCAGGGGCCCGTTTCTCGAAAGTCCCGGAACTTAAAGGGCCATTTTCGGGTGTCACAATTTCCTTTGTATCTCAAGAACGGAGAGGTTTTAAGTCGTCAAACTTCACAGTTATTTTTCTTTTTGTTATTTTGAAAACATGTCAAAAGATCGGCTTTCCAAAACAAGCGGTTGGCAGTTTCACAAATGGCTTTTCGGGTCCGAAAAGCCACTTGTGAAACTGCCAACCGCTTATTTTGGAAGGCCGATCTTTTAACATGTTTTCAAGCTAACTAAAAGACACATGTCCGTAAAATTTGACAACTTAAATCCTCTCCGTTCTTGAGATACAAAGGGAATTGTGACACCCGAAAATGGCCCGTAAAGTTTCGGGACTTTCGAGAAACGGGCCCCAGGAGGTATATACGGTAAGGCTTCAATAAAGTGACAGTGTTACAACAACTTTGAAGTGATTTAGGTGCCCACGTTCAATTTCATTACATTCTGGAAGAAGGTAAGTGGAATGAAATGGGAAAAGAGTACAGCGCTTTTATGCTGTAATGCTCATTTTCAACGGATCAAGATTGTTAGGAATTGCAAGTGCTCTCTGTTCTTGTGTGGGCCCATTTCCATTAGTAAGGGTAACGCTCACATTTTTCATATGGGGTAGAAAACAAGCACCGCACATTACACTCTAGTCAGTTAAGTCTGTTGAAATATAGTGCTTCACGGCCAACGTTTGCAAAAACGTAACCTTTCCTTGTACTTGTACGTGTCCATTGCCGTGAATTTAACATCTTCAGTTCCCCCGGCATGCTCCCGTCTGACCTTGTAGCTCAGTCGGTAGAGCAGCGGTGGTCTAACCCGAAGGTCGTGATTTCAATTCCCACCCTGATCAGAGTTTTTCTCTTTCCTTGTGTGGGTCCATTTCCATTAGTAGGGCTAGCGCTCACATGGTTCATATGGGGTAGAAAACAAGCACTTCACATTACACTTAACCTGCGATCAAGCGTACTTTTCTTGAGACAGAGCGCGAAAGTACGTACGCCTTCCTTTTTCGCGCCATGTCTAATGAAAGTACGCCTGATCGCAGGTTAATTAAACCCCAACGCGATTGATTTTAAAATTCAGACAAGCGACACGGGACCCCCCCCCCCCCCCCTGTCAGGGCCTCAAACATGGTTTTCCTACATTCGATCAGTATTAAATCACATTTCAAGGGCATATAGAAAACTATTTTGATTTTCTCATTATTCGCCCATCGGTTTCGTAAATGGACTATTTTAAAAAGATTTCGACTTTGCGATAGTAGATTCCGGTTTGGAGGGTGTAAACTGCAGGTTGCAGATTGCGGGTTAGAGTTCCCGGTCACTGTTTCACCAAAGCTGAAACAACCCAAAACTTTACTAATGCTAACATTAGGCCTTAAAAAAACAATGTTAGCCTAAGGTTACAATTTTTCTACAGGTTTGGGTTTTTTCAGTTATAGTAAAACAAACTGCACTTTACACCCTCCGATTCCTGTTTCCGGTTCCGGATTCCACGTTGGCAATTCATTCTTCTCCATACGCCTGTTCTTTGCGTTTCTTGCACACTCTTGGGCCTTTTTTCTCATTTTGAAATCTTTCTTCGTAATCTGGTCTGCTTTAGAGCAATGTTTTGTCTTCAAGAACAGTTTTTGACAAACTGGGATTCTTTTATGATTGAATGGTGCTCAAAAGTTATCCAATCGGGACCAGTTGGGGTGTTCGACCGAGAGGGAGAAATCTTGTTCAGGCATGTCCAACACAGACATACAACCCGTGAGAAGTTCTCACGCTCGTATGCGAGTGAAAGTAATGCCTTAGCTATGGTCCACGATTTACCCTTCTCTATTCCCAATATTCTACGTACAGACTTTCCTGGTCCTTCTCGGATAAGTACAAAACCAAGGATATTCTTTGCAGAGCCCTCAAGAAATCAGCAGTACTTATATGGTATGCAGAACGCCCACCAAAAATTACCGCCTGCGATCAGCGAAGAAGCGCAAATAGAGCTCGAGGATCGCGATAATGCTTTTGGAATTTGTTCAACATGCTGTCAAAGAGAAGCGTCAATATGTTTTTTACAAAAACCAACCGAGGAAGGTAAAATTTTGTAGTTTTGTAATTTAAATTAATGTTGCGTTCTGACTGAAAAGCCGAATTGCATGATTCACCAAATGCTAGCAATGCAAATACGTTGTTCTAAATGTGACTTCAAAAGAATTTAATAATCTAGATTTTTCTGAAATGCGTGTTGCTAGGTGCCAGTTGATTTCTTCGTGTGTAGACAAAGCGTGGGGTAGGCTACCATATGGCCTACTCTATGGCCTACCGGTGGTCAAATTAAAAAAAAAAGCACAGAGCTTTGCCGCAAATCTTTCAACGTTAGGACTGTCTCACCAACGACTTTCTTCTGCTGTTTTGGCGGCCGCGGTTTGATCAGTATTAACCTACTGACAGAACAAGAAATCGAGGAGCAGAATGCCGGATAAACTCAACTTTGGGCAAACATCATCATGACTAGTCCGATTATTGCTTGACAGAAAGGAAAACCAGCGGTCGTTGTGGAGTGGGTTCCAGTTTCTTTTTGAAACCCCGCTTTTCTCACGCGGAAGATGTCTGCGGACAGCTCGGACGTGAGGTATGTACAATAATACATATTTCTGTTTTAACAATTGTGAAATAATTTAGTAAATCTACACCCGCCGGTAGTGTCTACGATATTAAACAAATTTCGTTTGAAGCTTTGAAATACTGAAAGAATTTACGTTTCCATTGCTTGGGCCATCCAGAAAGTAACTACATCTCTTGGTCTGGGCATAATTGTTAATTCTCACAGGCTTTTGAAATGGAAAACTGATTTTGTCGAATTCCTTGCTATTTCGCTGCAGCGATAATTCTGGAAAGTTTGGTTGCAATACTTTCTCTTTCCTGGAATCTACTTAATCAAGCTTTTGCCATTTTAGTGTAAGGCAACAATTCTTACCTGTGCCTGACAATTGTAACGAAGGTTATTGTGCCTGGGCAGACTCGTGACGACTTGATCAAAATACCTCCACCCCTGGTGGGAATCGAACCCACAACCTTTGAATTAGAAGTCCAACACGCTAGTCCATTGCGCCACAGGGGCATCTGAGATGACTCTTTCGATACCCGGATTAGATTCTGAGCTGTTTCATGAGAGAGATATACCCCCTTTTAGTGTTAAATGCTTTGAAAACATGCTTTGCTGTTCACCTTTCGCCTCTTCTTAAAACAAAGCAACAATCCAACTGCGTGAGCCAATTCCCGCTGAATAAGAAACTGAAGAAAGAAAGTTGTAATTCTGCATAGAAAGGTTAGGATTGGTTGAGTGTTGATCTTCCTACCCTGCTAGTTTATCTTGTAAGTGGTAGGTTGCTTTGTTCTGTCTGGTCAGCCCTGATGTTGCTGGAAGGAAGATTGTTATTGGTAGCGTTCGTCCCGTTGGAGCTCTGAAGAATTGAAACACTGTGGCGGTTTGGATGTTCTGTTCATTTTATCAATAAGCCGTTTGAAGCGGAGTTTGTTCAAAGTTAGTATACCAGCAAAGCGACATCAAGGCTGACAAGAGAATCCAATGACATCATTTTTCTACTGCCCAATCAGGTCAACTATTAGAATAGTAATACGATTTGCTAGCACAACACAAATCACTTGACTCTGAAGATGGTTTGTGATCTCCTTGACGAAACTTCGGTCGATGCCACCAAAAACAGCCCTCGGTGTCAAGACCTCTATCGCGCGCACGATCTTTGTTCGTGGACGGGTTTGAGAGTCTTATCCTATGTTTCTACCTGTTGTTTTTAAGGGAAACCAAAGGACGCCTCTAGTCGACTCCGTGGCGCAATGGTAGCGCGTCTGACTCCAGATCAGAAGGCTGCGTGTTCAAGTCACGTCGGGGTCAACTTCTTTCCTTTTACTTTTGTTTTCAGGATAATGAAGTATTTCATTGTCAAGGAATCATATATGCCGCGTATGGAACAAAACAATCCACATGTTTAATTTCAAGTCACGTCAGCCTCAATTTGCTTCAGTACTCTCATTTTGTCCTCTTTCGAGAGAGATCAGAATTGTTTGCTGTTTGGTCAGAGTCATCCACGGATCATAATTGTTTGCTGTTTGGTCAGAGTCATCCACGGATCTGGAAGTGTTTTCGCGGAATGGTTTGTTTTCAAGAGCTTTTGCCTTTTTAGTGTAAAGCAACAATTCTTAACTGTGCCTGACAATTGTAACGAAGGTTATTGTGCCTGGGCAGACTCGTGACGACTTGATCAAAATAACTCCACCCCTGGTGGGACTCGAACCCACAACCTTTGAATTAGAAGTCCAACACGCTAGTCCATTGCGCTACAGGGGCATCTGAGATG
>NC_090896.1:35128285-35143285 GCF_036669925.1 Montipora capricornis
TAAAGAGAAGGTTCCCTTCCAAACAACAAAATCAAAGAAAAAAGGAACAAAGAACAATTATGAAAATATAGTGAATTTGTTTCTGAATGTCACAGGATACTTGGTTTACCAAAGTGACCACGGATGGCTTTGATCTTGTAAGATATTCACACCCCACACACTTCTTTGAAAAAGTTGGCAAACTTTTTCAAAAATTTTGGCATGCCGTTATGCATGCGCCACCGGTGACACTTCTCCTTTAATGATGACATAATCTAGTCACAAGCTTACAGCTTTATAATTCTTCAAGTGTTCCACTACAAATTGGATTCGCAAAGTAAATACAGAAAGATTGAAAAACATATTCATAAACAGATGCCTTTTAAATTTGTGTGATTGAATTTCTTTTGTACTGTGGCATGTTTTAGTGGAGCTCGGCACGCGCGTGGAGCACCATGGTTAAGAAAGTATGGTAACCCATTGATGCGAGAACTTTTGGTTTTAGCTATGACATCATCAAACGACTGTCCGCCCGTACATACATCCACCCCTCCGTGTATGCCAATGTGACCAGTATCATGTGACCATATCGTGGGCTCAAATTTAGAGCTTGGCGTAAAAATGGCCACCTCATTGAAGGGCATCATGTGGTTTGTATGTGCAAACAATTACTTTTTATGGACTGTTCAAAAGGATCTTTCTCGGAAAAACCTCTGCTAAAGGATGGGAAAAATACCAGGGAAACAATTTCAAGCAATTTTAGAACGGCAGCTGGAAAATAACATTGAGGAATTGCGGGTAGTGATGAAGATGAATATTTGAGTATGAGCCATTTTGAGCACATCTTTATTAAATGGCACGAACTACTTTGTGGCCATCTTTTTCACGTTCAAAATCGCGGTAGATCATCAAATTAACTTCTCATAATGATGCTAGTGAATAATTCTTAAATTTTTATTTCCATTCTGTTTTTTGTTTTCAAGTATTGCTGTTGGTCTTGAAGTAATAGAGGAAGGTAACCCTATAGATAGTGACAGTGATATGGGTCACTATGCTGGCAGTGATTTGTCCGATACCGGGAAGTTCCTGATCCAAGTGCAAAAGCTCAATCGGCGAGTCAGAGAGCTTGAGAGGGACTTGCAAAGAAGTACTATGGGAGTCTGGTCCAAGCTTGCCTTCTTTGCATTTACAATCATTAACCCAATATTACTTCACTGGCTTTTCTTGAAAAGAAGGTGAAGAACTTTCAAGGCTTCAGTAGAAGTGGTTGCAGCAATTACTGCTTCCAACTTACACTTGATGGCAAGGCTGGAGTGACCTCGTATTGACACAGTCTTCAGGACCTTTATTCTTTTTTCACTAAATACTACAAGACTATTGAAAACATTAAAGTCTGTGTTTAGATGAACTAAGAAGATTTTGTACAGTAATTGTAGCATTCCAAGGTACATGTACATAGAGACTTAAGAGAGTCAAGCAGGGGTCATTATTATATTTTTCTCAAAGTGATGGGATCCAAGTTTAATTTTCATTTAAGTCATTAGGAAGTCAAGTACTGATGAGCTACCCTCAGGTGCTTCCCCTGGCAAGAGATGGAACTCACAGAGAACAACCAGGGGTATAAAACATGTGTATACTTGAACATTTGAGTTTTAGTTTTGTTATCATTGTAGAATACGGAATTAGGTTAAATTGTAATTATCTGCTTATTAAATGATGAATTTGTGTTGCAGTCAATTTTGGTAGTCACGTTTGTTGATTGAAAGTGGTGGCACATAAATACAGTTGGTCAAAACAAAAAAAATTGTTGACCCATTGACCCCTGGGAGTGAGACTTTTACAAATGAGGACAATGTGCGAGCCATGGCTGCGAGGCATGCGAGCCAATATGGCGAGCCGTGCGAATCAACTTCCAAGTCACACAGTTATTGAAAGCTAACCGTTTTTAATTTTAATTTTATTTTATTTTATTTTATTTTATTTTCTTTTAACTTGAAAATGATGACATGGAGTCATCGAAACATGTAAAGTTTCTTTCGCTCTTTTTTATCATTAGATGTTTAACTAAATCTAATCTTATTCATTTTAAAATGGGTGCTTAAACTTAAATACGGTTAATCAGCGCCTCCATTGACGCAGTGTATTTATCAAGCTACAAGTGGCTTTTTCAACTTTAAATAGCCTTTAACTTAGTAGCAGTTTGGTGGTAGCTGGTGTAAGGAGAAAAAAACCATGTGTAAACTGCAGAGAATAATGTTGGAATGGATTTTTTTTAAGTTAAGGAGAATTTTAAGGTAACAGCTTTATTTGTTGTGTAAAGTATTGCATTTTCTCTTGTTTTCAAAAATCAATTGCTGTCTGGATCGCTGTCATTAGTGAGCCGAAGCAACAAAAAATTAATATCATGCCATAGATGTCATGAACAGCGTCCAGAAGTCTGGTATGTGGCTTGATGATACATTTTGTCTAAAACAATAACTTATATAAATTAATCACTTAATAAATGACCCATTAAAGGCCTCTGTTTGAACTCCTGAAGTATCTCGGAAAAAGCAAAGTTTTGTTATCCACAATTATGACAATAATAATAATTATAATTATTATAATAACTTTATTTCAGTGTCAACCTATAATAGGCCTACTAATGGGGGACACTATCCTAATTAAAACATACAATAATCTTTAAAATTACAATCATATCCTTAGGCTACAATAACTATGTACAGTAATAAAATACATTTCCAGTAGTTAATTCTAGGAACTGCATGTGGGGCAGTTGCCATTACAATGTTCCTGTTCTGTCTCATTGACATATCTTTGATGTTTGCCAAAGTTAAATCCATAAGTATTTCTGTTTTGTGCTGAAAGCATTAAACTAAGGCTCTTTGGGGATGTTGCTAAGAGCCAGCATCCAGTTTATTTAACTAACCGACTTGCCAGTCGGCTCAATTGGTTTAACATCAGATTACAAGGGGAGAGGTTGTAGTTGAGTGCACTGACTTAACCTCTGCCAGACGAACACTAGGGGTCTTTAAATAGCTGGGGAGAAAGTGCTGACTTTGTAATGCTATCTACAAATGGTAAGACTTGCAAGTCTCAGATAAACCATGATGTAGATGTAGAACTGAAAGAGATCTTTTTACTGTCCTAAATTCATCTGAACTGCAAAGGTTGACAGGACCTTAATTCAGGGCTCACTATCTAAATTTAATAGCAGTGGTCCTTAGTGCACCAACCTAGCTTTTTCTTGGCAATATCGATATCCCTGGGTCTTTAAATTTGGAATTCCTGGTAGAAGCAGATTAATATGACTACATGAGCTGTGTTTATGTTCTTAGCACTTCCATTAGATTTACCTTAAAGTTCCTATTTTTTGAAGTGCAGGAGTTATAGTAATATAAATGAATGAATGAATGCCATTTATGTGTCAACTGTATTTGATGCTGAGGCACTAATTGGGGACATTGTACAGAAATCAAATCATACAACAAATAGGGCGGTTTTCAATTTGAGTGTCGAAAGTAATCAGCGAATTGCATTGGTTTTCCGTTACTTCACTCAGTGATTGGCTCAAAGTTCGCGGGCCACTTTTTCAACCAATCACAAGTGAAACCAAAACTAATCGTGGCTTGTGCGTGCACATTTTCCTGTGCTTTGTGTCCGCTATGTGTAATTACTTCGAGTATCAAGTATTTCTGAGTCAATGAGTTAGTGCAGTTACCCTAACCCATAAAATGAAAGCTAAAATTTCAGAGAGTGCTTAGGCCTTGTCACTGAAACGAGGGCTTAGGCTTAGTCAATAAATTATTGCTATATTCATTTGACTGTAAGTCTCATTGACTCATTGACCATTTGACTCATAAATCATGAGATCTCAATTACTTTGAGTCTTGATTGGTTTACTAGATTGTCTCCTTCCTTTTTGATTGGCCAAAGTAATTACTTTGGTTTTGGTTTTACTACACTCTGTTGAAACTTGCTCTATCAAATTGTGGCTTCCATGGGTTTTTCAGGAGAGCTGCAAACCAGAGTATCCACTGAAAAACCTCTTGAGGCAGAGTAGAGAAGCAACAAACTCAACCCACCTTTGACATCAATAATTTCTGAAAATCAAACCCAGGCCACATTGGTGGGAGGCAATTGCTCTCACCTCTGCAACATGCATGCTTCTCAAATTGGTTAGCTGTGAATACTCATGAATACTGGTGATACTCAAGTTTATATGTTTCAAAAAAGGAGAAGTTATGAGTACAAAAAGTTTTTGATGAAACTCATTTAGTAATTAAATTCTCAAGCTCATGCAACCGAGCACAGGTGGTGTACAAATTGAGGAGACAGGAATTCAAATCAAAGCACTTATGAGATCATGTGAAATGTCTCGGGTGAAAAACTTGTAGTCATGTACATAATAAGAAGGTCACTGATATCAAAACAAGTCACCTTCATTCTCACTGAAATTGAAGTTAATTATTTTAATTAAGAATGATATAAGTTCCATAAGAAGCTTTTGTTTTAAATGTATGATTCATATTTTTTTCCCCCTTGTTTAAAGGCATAATGATCAACTGGAGTGTTTTTACTGGTATTCACAGCTCACCCATTGGCTGGCTTTTACAAATCAAAGAGCTCTGGTACCATGGACCTTTCTCCTCAATTCAGGATTTTGATATTAATTAATAGATAATTATTGCAGTTAGGCAAAATTGTGTATAAAAGGCCTTTTAATAATAATAATTAAAAGGAACATGCTGTGTTCATATAGTACCATAACATTGCTGTTACGTGATAAAGTGCTGTTGTGTCAATTCTTCTATTTAATTGTAAGGTCTCTTGAAAGTGTTGAAACTTTTCCTGAAATTCCGTGAGTATTAAGGACACCTACATCAAGCCATATGGTATGTTTTATCGATTTTCATTGGCAGTTGCTTACAAATTTCTAGACTTGAACTTCGCTCCTTACTAGTGTGCCCTTAACGAAAGCTTGGGTGACCTGTGTGATAACCACTGGAAGCACCAATCGCAAAAGCCGTAAGCTTCGACTGCAGACTACTGCAGAGAGGAAGGAGGCAAAAATGGCCGAAGAAACCTTAGAAACAATGTTTAGCGTTGACATAGTGCACGACGGGATTTTCATGTGTCGAGAGAAGTACTACAATTCTTCCAACCGAGCAAACATCTGGTTGGTACAAGGCTCTACTGTGGATTTAATTGTAGATACCGGTTTAGGAATATGGGATCTACCGGGCTTTCTGCAAAAGCAAGGTTTGATTGGCGAGAAACCCGTTCAAGTAGTTGCTACTCATCTCCATTTCGATCACTCTGGAGGGCTGCATCAGTTTGAAAAGTTCGCAATTCACAGTCTCGAAGCCGAAGCCATTCGCAAAGGGGACAACTTTCAAACAGTGACGATATTTTTAAGCAGCGCAGAAATTTCTAGACCTCCATATGACGGATGGTCACTCGATGCTTACAAAGTGAAACCAGCTGAACCGTTCACAGTTTTAGAGGAGGATTATGTTTTCGATCTCGGAAATCGAAGATTCCGTGTGCTTCATTTGCCTGGTCATACCCCAGGGAGTGTTGGTTTGATCGACGAAAAAGCCAAGGTCTTGTTTACCGGAGATGTAGTGTACGATATGTATCCTCTCATCGACTGGCTACCCCATAGTGACCTGAACACCTATGTTGAGACCTGCAGAAAGCTCCAACAGTTGTCCAGTGAAGTGGATGTCGTTTTTCCTGGGCATGCAGACCCCTTTGATGGCAATCGACTACATTCTTTAACATCAGAGTACATCGCAAGGGCATGAACTTGCCGCCATAAGCTTTTTTCGACCGTGATGAAAGGCGTGGCGAACGTGATACTGAAAGCAAAGCACTCAGGGAACATTCCCGCAAAGTGCTGCTATCATGCTTGCTGCTGCTGTTGTTGCTTTGCATGAAGACCTTCGAAGAGTTAGCCCATTTTACAGTCACGCGATCTTTCCATCCCATGGAGGAGGGAAACGATTCCGTGACGAGCTAAAATGTGCGTGAGAGTGCGTGACGTGAATGACCTGGACCATCTGAGAATCAGGCTATCAAGTACCTTGAAAAGAAGATGATTATCAAAGCATTCATTCCCTCCCCCCCCACCACCAACCCCCATAAATGCACCCACTATAAATGACACGTGGCAAGAATCCTCTGGTGCCATTGCTTGAAGATGGCTTTTTTTCATTTTCCTTCTCGATTCATAAGGCTTTTTGTTTAGAGCAGTTTTCAATTGAGTGTCAAAAGTAATTAGATAATTACTTTGGTTTATGATTACTTCACTCAGTGATTGGTTCAAAGTTCTCGCGACAAATTTTTCAACCAATCAGAAGTGAAACCAAAACCAATCGTGGCTCATGCGTCCACATTTTCCTGCGCTTTGTGTCAGCTGCGTGTAATTACTTCGAGTTTTGATTGGTTTACTGGATTGTCTCCATCCTTTTCGATTGGCCAAAGTAATTACTTTGGTTTTGGTTTTACGACGCTCAATTGAAACTCACTCTAAACTTACCAATAATTCATGTTAATGGCCTAATGTTGCCTATGGTTGTGGCCAATCCACATCTTATACCTTGGTCTGTGGTTTATACCTGGCCTTTAGTCAGTGTTTTATGGTCAGTCTGTGTTCTGTAGTCCAGAGTCTGGAATCTATCTTTTATTCTGACATCAAGTTTTCCAGAGTTTTAATGCCAACCACCTTTAAAACACAAGGACTAAAATATAATATAGCAGAGGTTTATTTAAACCCAATCAGAAAAAGGGCAATGAAAGAACTACGTAATCAGCTCACCACTGGCTCAATTGAGCAACAGGTTGCCTGCCACTCGGAAGGTTGTGAGTTCGACTCCAGTCGGACCAACACTCAAGGACATCTATGGGACGTTAAAGACCCCACACACTGTTTGAGGAGAGCGGGAGACATAGTCCCCGGTGTGGGGTATGGGGACTAAGGGCACCTGGGTAAACTACCGTATTTACCCGTGTATAAGTCGATCCCGTGTATAAGTCGACCCCCCATTTTTAATGGCAAAAAAAGCAATTTCTTTGTTCAATGTTACTGGGACACTAATCTTGTATTCTTCGATTTCTGGAAATGTGGATACACAAAAAAATCAGGGCCTCAAGCGCTTAATAGTTTTGTGGTTCAGCAGTTGTTGTATATGCGGGCATATTTGTCCTTGAGTTTCGAAAAAGTTCTCAGAAAATCGAACATGTAAACCTTAAACTAACCTGTTTTGTTGTTCAACGATAAAGGGCTTTAGAGGATAAGCACAACGTCACAGAAGCAGGAGTCAATCTTTGAAAATAACTTGCGAACGGTGCGAAAATGTGCAAGGTTTAATTGGTCCTTGACTTATAATTTCTCACATGACAAACAAAACAAAACTCATAAACCAAACAATACGAAGTTTGCAAAAGCATTTAAATCAGCCAGGTTTGTGTAAAGAATAAAAAACAATCATTACCAACCAGCATTTTCACGCAACACGAGTGACACTGCTTGCACGCAAACACGAGGTATTGCGCCAGGTTACTAAGCCGTTGAACGATCATGTTTTATTTGAAGAAACAAAAATGCCTTTTAGAGCTTTCCGCCTTTGGAAAACGAAAATTTCCAGTGTCTATTTCATATTTGTGCTTGTGAGTATCTTCAACATTTAGATTTGGACAAATCCTTTTTCATTTCAACGGGAATTGCTTACATTCATTTTAAAGTCTTTTGTCATTCATTTTGGAGTCTTTTGTCGGCTTTGTCCACTGCGTTCGTTATGCCCAAGACAACATTATTATGTTAATTTTGAATAAATTACTTAGCTGGAACTTGGCTCAAAATCTTTGACCCGTGTATAAGTCGAGGGCGATTTTTGGAGCTTCTTTTGAGGCCATAAAAGGTCGACTTATACACGGGTAAATACGGTACTTGCCATTCAGTTAAGATTTTTAAGTGTATGGCTGCCATTTGTGCCATAAAAGCAGTCTAGCAAAGTCCCTCACAAAGTGTTGTTCATTGACCATACACTAGGGAAGTGGTCAACTTCATATTCATTTCTTTATTGATTAATTGGGTAAAGAACTATTTAAAATCAAAGCTCAAACAAACATCAACACAGTTTTTGCTATTGTAAAAAGTTAGACTTTCACTTAATTGCCACAGAGTCCCTCAAACATAGCTCTTCTACCCGAAGTTAGCCTTGCTCTCAGACAATGCATCACTATATTTTACTCAGGCCTGGCACTGCTTCTTATTTGACAAGTTCAGTTGTGAAGCTCTTTTGGCGTCTCTACCATTTCCACTTAATTATACCCAGAAATACAAGCAATTAGGTAAGGAAACTACGTAAAAATTATAGGAGCCATGCACAACTTCTATCACGCATTCATTGCACAGTCACTTCTTTTCATTCTTGTTGCTTGTGAAGGCCCTATCCAGTTTCTTCACTGTTAGAGGGTCTTTGCCAGAGGGCTGCCTTACATCGCGAAATGCACGCTTCTCCGGCCCTTTTGCCAAAAGCCCAGAGCTTTAATGTCCACGTAAGCTTTCCCAGAAGATATGGCAGCATGGACATGTTACATGTTTGACTTTGAAGTCACCATAGTCAGGCGAGTTATAAGATAACTTTATAGTCATATTACATCATGAGTAGAAATTGAGTCGCCTTGGACAAGTCATATAAGTAATTTATCTTTTGCATCTCAAACTTTTAGATGAATGTATGATTACCGGGGGCTCCGTACGAATTTGATGTCCGTTGCAAGAGACAAGTATGGATCTATATCTCTCTTTCAGAAGCACCCAACTAGTAATTTCGGTAAATATCTGTTCGGAAGGAACTCAGACTTTCGAGGCGCCCTAATATTTTAGACATTTTCATTTTTCGGTATTTCGGAAAAATAGTGGAGAGTGCGTAGGAAAGACTGTGAGATTGGAAATGGCAAAAAAATTGAAGATTCATAACTTTCTATCATTTTCGCCAAACTTTGTTTGAGAATCATGTTTTAAGCAAACGTCCCAAAAATTTATTGGGAGAAAAGGACCGACTACGTAATCGGTAAAGTCACGATTGCAAGAGCTTTCGGACGGTGAGGCAAAAAAGCCAAGTAGAAATTTCTACAAAAGTCACCTGAAGTTGCGGCCTAAAACATCCCAACAGATAAATATTCTGTAGGGAAGCTATAAACCCACTTTAGACGAGCTTTAATGAAAGCAATGTGGAAATCATTTTAGATAATTTCGACCAATTTGACTTCCGGTAGTTGGATGCCATGTCCTATTTTAGAAATAGTTCATATTTGAGCAAGTCCTTGTTGGCGACTTTCTTTGCACAGCTGACCCATCCTCTGACTCATCAAAGTCAATAAGAAACATCTCTGTTTCGTTGTGACCGAGGGAAGCTCCATGAATACGCAAGCTCTTGTCGTCTTTGAAGTACGTTTTAATTCCCGATTCCAAGTTATTCTCCACTTTCCTGTTATGGCATGGTACACAGTAAAACGGATTTTGCGCATTGTGAAAATCCCTGTGATGCGACGCTTGATAGTAAACGGATCGAAAGCGATGAGGACACTTTCTATTTTCATAACATGGGAGGGGATACACGCTATAAAAGTGTTGTAAGTAATCCTCCCTTGTCGCAAAATATTGCTCACAGGAGCAGTTACATTTCTTATGCGACAGCTTCATGTGAATCTCCCTGTGATCCCAAGAAAGAAATTTTCTCTGTGGACAAAATTGACATGAAATTCGGATTTTCAACTCAGACTGCGCCGAAACTGTCGTTTCGGTTTTGTGGTCTTGGACCAAAACACCGTGTTCACTTGCCATGTGTACTCTTTTTACTTCTTCTGAACAAAACGATTTGTTGCAGTTTGGGCAATATGATCGAGAAGCTTTGTGTTTAGCCAAGTTCTCTTTGCAACGAAATCTCTGCAGATGTCTGTAACACGAAGAGTTGTCGCAAAAATAGTCATGCTTTTCCAAGTTGTGGGTTTCGGTTTCTTCCGCATTGGCAAACAGTAGACGGCAAAAGTAACATGAACTATTTAAAACTTCAAAAATATCCTTTTCGATGCCATTTATCTCTTGAAAATTTACAACAGAATTATACGTCTTCAAAATAGCGATAAGTTCTTCATACTCTCTCTCCCACTCAGCGACTAAATACACTTGCGTTCGCGGTATTTCTTTGTCTTCGAAGTCCTTAAAATTTCCATATTTCCTCAAAAGGCAGGCAATAAGTTCCGTATTCGATGCGTAAGGAGATGTAGTCAACGAGTAATGTTTCTCTATCCAGCTATAACTTGGAGGAAGTGCTTTTGGTGGTGTGTCTTTTCTCAAGAAAATGTGAAGCCTGAGGGATGACTTTGCCTCTTCGCAAGAAAAGCTTATTTCGTCCATGAAGTTTCGGCAGCTGCTTTCCCAAACCAAATAAAATTCGTGAACACATCTATTCCCAGACATCGCTGATTTTTAAATCAAGGAAGCAAAATAACTTTCGTACATATCATTTTGAGTGAAAAATCCTGGCAGCTGAATAAACGAATCCAGACTTGACAGAACTGCCCTGGCAGTAATCTAACATTCTTTAGAATTACTGACTTTTCCCTGATAACAACGTTCTTAGAGAGCATACAAACTGATTAAAATCTTTCAAACTGAGTCAACAAAATGAGCTGTTAACTTGAACCCGGCTCTCGTCTGAAAGACATGTCAATTCACAACACTTTGTTAAAATGACAAAGAACCACCGCGTTTTTTAAGGAAAGGGAATTAGATTGTTGATGCAAAAAGACTCCGACATAATGCACTTGTCAATTAAAACCACGCTCCCCCACCCACCCCCGGGACTTAGATGGGGATGTAGCATTCGTACAGTGTTACATTTGAAACTTTCCCCGCCCCTCGGGTAAAAATTGAGTGTTACAATACCCACTGCCATGTTCCCAGTGCAATTAGAGGGTTTTTTCTAAGTTCATATTAAAAATGATTGATTTGCATCGCTGACAAACGCGATAGTTGCCAAGGTTTTCATCATATTTTTGCCAATTGCTAGTAGAATCGTTGTGTATACCTCCGGGGGTATACCTTTGCGGCGAGCGGAATCAGGCAAAGCATCCAGGAGGGAACAGAAAGAAATGTTTTCCAAACAGTGATGATATCAAACCCTTTGTTGATGTAGCTTACCTTCTCTGTTGTCTCTGTCACGTTGACGCTGGAACGTTTTTCGATGCTTGGACTCTGTCAAGGCTAGCGTTACAAGCCCCTCGAAAAACCCCCGCTTATTTTAACAAACTGTTACTGTCCCCGTTTTCTTTAGAGAAATACGCAAGTACAAAAGCTTAATACCACGGCCATGTCCCCGATGCTTCACGGGGGTGGGGGTTGGGGGGTGGCCGTGGTTTCAATTGACTAGTGCATCTAAAATTGTAGATATTGGCACTGTCATGTCTAATTGATATTTGTTTTGCGAATCTTTGAGTCATTATCACTCCTGGATAACAACACATTAAATCCTATTGTCTTTAAAGCAATTACACTATAGAAACAAACGCCAAAACAATCAATATTTGAAAAGTCATCGGAAAACACACGAAAGCCGCCAATAATGGCAGCTAATCCCTTTGTCAAACTAAAGATTGAAACATTCGAAAACAAGGGGTTTTGACAGGTGCGCTTTTGGATTACATAATATGACTTTTTATCATCTTTGATGTCGATGGCCTAAAATTGGGTTTAGTCGGATTTGTCTAAAAATACATGCTGCTTTGTCACGGATAATGCTAACCTGCGATCAGGCGTTCTTCTCTTTAGAGTAGCCGAAGAACGTTTTGTGCCCTTTCTAAAGAAAAAAAACCCTGATCGCAGGTTAGGAAAACCGTCATAGCAGCCACAAACCCGAACGATTCCAAGAAAGGACTACGAAGGGTGAAGTAACTTTTCATAATGGACTTAGTTTTGAAGAAAACTCTTAACTGAAAATCATCTTTCCTTCTTAAGCCTAAAATCATCTTAAGAAAACTGTCAGCGGAATTACTAACTTTTTTGCTTCGCTTTGATAATAATAATAATAATAATAATAATAATAATAATAATAATAATAATATTATCACACTATCACACAGCTTAATGTGATAGTTGATGTACTAGGAGGCTACTCTATGGAGACGGCGGAAAAAGTTAGGAAGTTTTTAGGTTTGGATAGAGGGAACCAGGTTTTGTTTAATTTGCAGAAGGCAGTTTTATCGTACACCCTAAACATAGCAAGGTCTTTCAAGGTTTCGACGAGTTATTAAGGAATATAAACTCTTGTTCCTTTCTCAAATGCTGGTTCGTTAGTTATTACCAATTGGTTTGTAAATAGGTTTAACAGTAGGGATTGTTACACAATAGTGCCTTTTCCTACTTATATCTGTAAGCATACTTACGTACAACATACTGCATAATGATAATAATAATAATAATAATAATAATAATAATAATAATATTAATAATAATAATGTCTTTCTTCATTCATTAAAATACATAACAAATGTTACAGTGAATTAAATATGATATATAAAATACATTGGCTATCTAAGAACTATATAACTAAATTGTATTTAAAATTTAATCTATTAAAAAAGCTATCCTTAAATCGTTCGGAATTCAATTTTGGTCTGGCAGAAGATGGCGCACGTAATTCATAGAAGTAACTTTAACCTTTGGTGCTAAATGATACAGTGGGTGGCAGGGATCACCGTTAATTTTTAAAATTATCTTCAATCACATTGTTCTAGAAGATTATAAATATTTACATGATCTATCGTATATCGTCGTTTATAGCATCTAATTAAAAAATGTTGAATTGCGTTTAGGCCAGATTGATTCGCTCCGTAAACCGGTAGCGCATACATAAATTTTGTCATAATTAGAGAGTGAAATAACTTCTCTACTTCCGTTTGTGTATATCCTTCCTTCATCATAAACAAGCATTTGTTCGCTTCCCATAGTTTGGTCCTCACACGAGCTTAATACTTACAATCATCCTGTAGTGTCAAGCCTAGCACAGTGTGTTCCATAAGTTGTTCGATGCCCCGTACTGACTATAAGGCTCGACTGCAATCTCTTTCAATAATACTAACTTCCTTACATTTGTCAGTATTACTGTGACATTTCATGTTATTTATCTCAGTCCAGTGCAAAAACGAGTCTAGGACCTTTTCTGATTCATCTCTCAGGCCCCTACAGACTGGTATTACCACAGTACTGTCATCAGCATACTTAATTAATTAAACTATTAGGTCGTTTAAGAAATGACTTAAAAGATAAGGACCATTTACACTTCCTTGGTGCCACGATTGACACATTTCCATTTGTTTCCTATCCGATAAAAATCGACAAGCCAATTAATTATATACGGATTCACAGGAGCCTTTTTTAGATTTTTCGACAATAAACTATGCTTTATACTATCAAACGCTTTAGAAAAATCCATCGTAACACACGCACAGCTCCTATTTTAGGATCATCTAAAGCCTGGTAGATATCATGCTGAATCTTAAGAAGTGCATTGGTACAACTACCGCCCGTCCTGTACGCAAACTAGTCATTTTTAATATATTGTTCAAAATTTTGTTTACTAAATGTGTAATATACTGTTCGTTCAAAAGTCCTAGCAATCACAGGTGTGACGCTAATCATCCTCGGAACTCTCTTTGATAAGGAAAAATAATAAGGAAAGCGAGTTACAAAAAGTATATTATAAACTTCAAACATACATTTGACTTCATACATACATATATAGTTCACTTCAAACAAATATTTTTTCATTAGATATGAAGTTCAAGAGGGAATGATTACTTGATCCGCGCACCGGTGGCTCAATCGGTTGAGCACCGAGCTGCCATGAGGGAGGTCGTGAGTTCGACTCCGGCCGGACCAACATTCAGGGTCTTAAAATCACTGAGGAGAAAGTGCTGCCTTTGTAATAACATCCACAAATGGTTAGACTTTCAAGTCTTCTCGAATAAGGACTATAAACCGTAGGCCTCGTTTCGCAAATATCTTTCATGTTCATAAGTTCCTTGTGGGACGTTAAAGAACCCACACACTATTTGAGGAGACGAGGGGATGAAGTTCCCGGTGTTGGGTGATTAGAAAGATGAACTCTACAACAATGTTTCACTTAATGACAACGTTATGGTACCATATGAAACACCAATAATTGCTTAACAAGATGTACATATTAATGTGAGTTAATAAATTACCATGGCAACAAAAGAACCATCTAAAAACTCCGTATATTTTGCGCTTACATCTCAAGAACGAATTCGGTGACCCGCTTTTTTTATTGCCCAAAAGTGATTAGCAGGCTAATACGAAACTCTCGGCAAAGTTTAAAAAAATTCTCTAGAGCGGATTAGAGCCACCTTCAACTTTTTCAGCTGTGAAGGGAGCTATGAATCTGCTCCAGAAATTTTTTTTTAAACTTTGCAGAAAGTTTTATCCTAGCGTGCGAATCACTCTCCAGCAATAGAAAATTGAGATCATCTGGTTAGTTTTTGAGTTATATGCGTTTAGACAAAATATAGGCTGTTTTTAGATGTCTCTTTTGTTGCTACGGTAACCCGTTACGTCACATTAATGAGTGCATCTTGTTAAGCAGCTATTGGCGTTTCATATGGCATCATAAAATTACCATTAAGGGAAAAAGTTTGGTAGATTCAATCCTTCCAAATAGTACAGTTTGTTGACAGTGTTAAAAGTGAATTAAGCTTCCTTAAAAAGTTCTAGACGCATTGCAGACCTATTTTACGGACACGGAGGACTGGGTGCTAGACTTTCGAAAAGATGGCGGATTTGGGATCTTCTTCTGGTTTCTTTAGACAAGCTGCTTTGGCCCGACTAAGGCCTTCGTAAGTATTTTCACCACTTTAGTCAATTTATTAAGGATCAAAAAAGCAAGGCCACGGACAAACAGTACCGTCCGCTGTTCCCTCACATGAAGTAAT
>NC_090896.1:35153285-35170785 GCF_036669925.1 Montipora capricornis
AATCAACAACTAAAACTGAAATATTGCACAGTAATCTCTTTCACAACATTTTCCGTTTGACTGATAATTTTTACACCCTCTTTCTTCAGTTTAGAACAACAGCAAAAAACTTGCTAATTAAAAAGTCAAGCTAAAGAGTGGTAAATTCGCTTACTCAACTGCAATTTCACAGTCAAACAAAGCAGCTCATAACTGGACATCCATTTCACACAAAAAGCCTACAAATGTGATTGTTGAAAATATGCCAGAATCTCTGTTAACACGGGATTGCAAACATTTCAGGCCTTCTTCGTTTTTTTGTTAAATGAGTGTTACAAAATATGTGAGGCAGGGAGGCATGCATTGAGAAGGAAAACATTTACCTGAAAGCCAACCGTTGTAAATTAGTGTTTTATCTCTCGCTCTATTCCTTTCAGCTTCACGGTGTTCTTCATTGAAAGTTGCTCTTCTTCTCCTTCCTCAGCTTCTCAGCTGTTGTCATAACCAAAATTTCTTGCATGGATAAATTTTCCAAAAAATCTTTATGTTACGCATGGTGCTCTGCAGGGGCACTTCATGCACCTGAGCTGCTGTAATAAGAGTTGTTACGTGGGAGGCGCGGTGGCCTTGTGGTTAGTGCGCTTGATTCCGGATCAAATGGTCTGGGTTTCGGGTTCTGGCCGGGGACATTGTGTTGTGTTCTTGGGCAAGACACTTTACTCTCATGGTGCCTCTCTCCACTCAGGTGTACAAAATGGGTACCGGCAAATTTAATGCGGGGGATAACCCTGCAATGGACTAGCATCCCATCCAGGGGCAGTAGAAATGCTACCAGTCGCTTCATGCTACAGTAATCAGAGATAAGCGACGGCCTGATGGGCCTTCTAGGCTCGTAGCAGACTTCACCTTGCTTGACAAACAAGATGATTCTCCAGAAAACGGCCTTTATCCATTCATGCTATTTGTCATAAACTTTATAAGAGTTGGCCCCACTTTTTGAGATCACCCAAATGTCCATACAATGTATCTTTGTTGCATGGTTTTTCTTTTTTTTTTAAATGACGTTCTACAGTTTTTAGTGGGTGATGTAGCAGCTTTCTTTACGTATGATGTGATTGGTTTGCTACCCTAGCCAAAAACAAAAGACTAAACAATTGAAACAATGCCTTGTACTTAAAATCAATCATAGAAGGTGCTCACAATACCAAACAATAGCATGTTACGAGAGCTTCTATACTACTGTTTGTAGTGATTATGGCTATGTTTCAAATGAATGTAATAAATTTTAAAGAGTGACTTTCTGCAGGTCATGAAATTACTGGTACCCAAAATTGTGTGTGATAGCCCCTTTATTGTCAATGAAAAATCTACGTTACTGAATATTAATACAGTATCTGCATGGGCATCTGGTTTTGTTTTAGTCAAAAGCAAGAATGAACAAACTTCGTAGAGCTCTTTTGGATGTGCAACGAAAGAGATCAAGGTACAGAGGTTGTGTATTATGAATTTATAATTAAATTGTGCAGTACATGTACCTTATTTCTCTATCATTAGATAATTAAAAGCATTTTTTAAGAGAGCAGGCTATGGTGGTCATTTGTGGGAAAGGCTCCTGTTTTCCATCGGGGTTTGATACCTGAGCCCGAAGTAATCAGGCTGAGGGCTCTGAAATCAGATGCTTTTCCCTGGACACTCCCATTTTTTCCCTTCTTAATGATAAAAGCCTCATTTTCTTTATAAACCACCAAACGCTGGTGCTCTTCTATTTGCAAATGGGGAACTGCAAATTAAATGAAATCTAATTATTAAACTAGATCAAATACAAGAAATTGTGGAAAGAGCAGTAAACGGGACTTCCTTCAAAATACCTCTTGGAGTAGCATAGAGAATTGATAAACGCAACCCACACATGACACCAAGTCTGAGGCCCTCCTGGGGGTAGGGGGGTCCTTATTCGCTAAAATATTTGCTTGTGTTCCTTTGTTCCCCAAATTACTTTCAAAATTGTTCCCAACTTTTTGATCCCTTCTTGTTCCCTAAAATATTTTGACAAAATAAAATGTTCCCCTGTTCCCCAGTTCAAATTTTCCATGTTTTCTTGTTCCGCCAGACGCCTGGGAGGGCTTCAAGTCTAGGATATCAACCTACCTGTAAATGTATATGTAGGACACATTTGCGGAAGCTAATAAATAATTGATAAATATTATTGCAGTCTCCAACCTTAATCTCTGGCAACTACTATTAATTTTTTTTCATGTAGTAATCCTAAGTCATCATCAGTAAAGAAATAACTTTGTATCTTTTTCCTATTCAGGATTTCAGCAAAACTTGAAAAAGAAATAAAGGAACGGCAACAAAATATGGAGAGAGACAAGGTAAACTTGCAATGTTGAAAACAGAAGTGACCATAAATTAATGATCAACATTTGTCAGAGTCCACTTTCTTGTTTAACCCAGAAGAATTGTCAGAATGTGCAAGGATTACGTCATTGGTAGGGAAATAACCACTGTACTAAAGATAGCCGTGGATAACGTCATTCTTGAGCTATGTTACTCGTGTGACTACTTTGCTAGCCCTTTACTCAATCATGTAAAAAACCAATTAAATTCAATTGTGACTTTTAAGAAAGAACGCTGTAAGTTGTTAATAGTGTTATTATCGCATTGTTCATACCCATGCATATCCCAAAGAAAGTTCCAGATTAATTTAAGAAGACCATTACGTCATCGGAGATTTCACAACAGCTACGACTGATGGTGCAATCAGAGATTTCACAACAGCTATGAGGGATGGTGCAATAAGTTTGTATGTAGTCGTTGTTAGTGCACCCTCACGAGCGCCAGAGCACGTGCACGCATCATAATAATTTATTAGTCATGTTCAAAAGGGTGGCTTTTTCTAAATGGCTTGGCTTGCGAGAAACAAGTCATTGTACATTGTGCTAGCATTTTTTCGAGCATTTTAGTGCAAAAGCATTAAAGTAAAAGCATCAAGCATTATTCGAGCATTTTAGAGGCATTTTAGTGAAAAATTAGTATTTTTTCCACAGAAAATAGAAATAAACATTTTTTTTACGAGAAAATGAAGACTTAGGATGCTTTCAATTTGACAGAACTGACCGGCCAGACAGGGCATATGGCAGGACTAATTCAGATCTACAATGCCTTCAAATCAACACGCTTCAAAGATGATACATGTATATGCTTCGACAGATTATGATGCAAGTTTTCTGTCAAATTGTTGCATTTTCTTTGCAAACTGACGGGTCTGGCCAGCCAGTTCTGACAAAAGGAAAGTGCCCTTAAACTTATCCTCTTCCCTTAGGCTCACTGAAAGGGGACAAAGGGGTAACAGCACGACAGATCACTTAGACAATTATTAAATAAGTTGTTGTTAACTTGTTATACTAGATATACATTTTTGTTAAGCATTCGGATATACATTTTTGTTAAGCACTCTGAACTGTTAATTGTGTTGAAACGTTAAAATTGTTAAAATTTAAAAAAAAAGCCCTAATATAGATGTATGAGCATTAACTGAGCATTTTTACTTTTGGGGGAAACCGAGCATTTTAGTGGAATAAAGAGGTGGAACATTTCAGTGGGGAAATAAAGGCATAGTGTATATTACATAAAGCCTAGGCAGGGCCGTAGCTAGTAACAGGCAAACCGAAACACTTGCCTCGGTCATTTCTTACGTTTTTGTTGTTTGTAGTCATCTTAAACACCCTAAATATACCTAGGAAGGTAATTTAACCATGGACATTGCCTCAGTCATATATATATTTTTTCATATTCATGACGTGACTTTACTGTTTTATTTATGATTTAATTATTTTGTTTTTGCCTTTGTAGTTTTAACTGTAGTTTTAACTTTGTAGTTTTAACTTTGACTTTGTAAATAGCGCTTTTGGACCCTTGGGAAAGGGTGCTTTGTAAATTCTTATTATTTTTAGTGTTATTATAATTGTAATGTCAACAGTAGAAATATGACTTGCACAATTTGCCTGTCATAGCATGCCGTACGATGAACCACCTCAGAGTTATAACAACACATTATTAAAAAAATGATGGCCATCCTACACAGCTACTGTTTGGGTAGGATTTATTCAAATTCTCTCCATTTTAAAACTTTCTCAGGTACTAGAAGATTTTAGCTCATTCTTGTTCAAACTTGAAGATCTGCAAGAGGAATGCAGAAAACATGTGTCATCAAAGAAATTGTCTAAGTTGGTAAGACCAAGTGCACAATATTTTATCCCATACTTTTATTCAGTTTGACTACAGCCAAACCAACCAATGAGAAAATCAATAAGGTCTTACCTCTTCTTAATTGCAGGGTCCTTCTTTAACCCTAAATACAAAGAAAATTGAGATATAGGGTATTGTTTTTTTGCGGGAAGTCAACAAAGTTTTAAAGTATTAGCTTTTGCTTACATCTACAGCTTGTTGCCCATGCATCTCTAGAGTAAATCCTAGAAAGGTATAAAATAATGAGGGAAAATAAGGAGTTTCATTTTTTATGACAAGAAGCACAGCGCCTGCTGTTGAGGGCAATTAACAAAGCTTTATTTTTGTGATAAAAGGGAAGGGCTCCTATTAGAAACATCTCTAGACTAGTACCCTAATTAATGACAGAAACATTGGAGGAGGAAGCGAGACATGGAATAATTAACTTTATTCTTTTCAAAATTTGAATGGTTGGAGGCAGTGTGGCCCAGTGGTTAGGGCGCTTGCCTTGAGATCCAGAGATCCCGGGTTCAAGACCCGCTCTGATCACTCGTTGAATTTGTTCCTGGTAGTCCCTGGTTCAACTTCCCAGCTGCACTTGTAAATAGCCGACTGGTATGGCTCTGGCCAGTTGGGATTCTTAACAGTTGTTGTTGTTGTGTTCTGTTGTTTCGTTGATTGTGTTTCATTGGCCCTGAAAAGCCCCTATGGGGAGCGGTCAATTAAGTATGTATTGTATTGTATAATTAATTTTGTTTGTTTGGTTGCTTTCCTTAAAGTTTATTTATGCACAAAATGGGATTTTTCTTATAGAGCTCTTCATGTCTGGGTTAATTATGTTGTACCAAGGTTCTTTACCATGTATTTTACTCTAAGTGGGATCAGGAATTTGGTTGGGTAAACAGAGGACATCGTAAACTTATAATATTATTGTTCAATTAGAGCGTGTTTAAATTGAGTGTCATAAAACCAAAACCAAAGTAATTACTTTGGCCAATCAAAAAAGATGGAGACAATCCAGTAAACCAATCAAAACTCAAAGTAATTACACGTAGCCGACACAAAGCGTGGGAAAATGTGCACACATGAGCCACGATTGGTTTTGGTTTCACTTCTGTTTGGGTGAAAAAGTGACATATGAGAACTTTGAACCAATCACTGAGTGAAGTAATGCAATTAACCAAAGCAATTTGCTTATTACTTTCCACACTCAATTGAAAACCGCTCTATTGAACTTTTTGATTATGTAATAAGTACGGTAATGATGTAATGGTGTGCAAGAATTCAATTTTACTGGAAAGCTGGCTGGTGCAGAGATCATCTTTCACCAAAGTCTTAAGTTAATAATTTTCTCGGATGAAAAAAAAGAAAAGAAAATGTGTTTTGATTTGTTTCAGGACTATGGCGGTTACACCAATCTTCCCTCCTTACTTATTGAAGGGCATGGGTTATTGACAGCTGCCAGTCACCTCAGATATGTTAATGAAACCCTGCATAAGAAGTAGTTGGATCTTGATCTGGACCTCTTGAACAGAAAATACATCCACAAGGAAATTTGATAATATAAAATATCACGTGTAAAATGCTTTATTTAAAATAAATTTTATTTAAAAAAACTTGACCTCAGTCCCTTTATTTGAAAGAATTTGAAAAGTGGATGACATCATTTATCAAGGGACAGATAGTAGGGGCAAACAGAACCTCTTTAAGAGATGTGGCAAAATTGGCGGCAACAAAAAAAAATGAAGAGGCAATGGTTTGTATTGTTTGCATTTTGTTCCCCTGACTTTCTTCGCAGCCCCATGCACTCTCTGCTCTTGGGTCTTCAAGGATATTAGTGGACAGTGCATTTAGTCTACAATGCTTTTGGAAGCATTGACTGTAATTGATACTGTCAAGGGGAGCAACGGCACATTGGCAACCTTTAGATTGGAGTCAGAGTCAGGTCAAGGGTTTTTTAAAGTGTAACTGCTCAGAAGGGAATGGACGTATGTACTTGTACGTGTTATGTCATCATCAACATCACCATTATAATTTATTATTTTTATATATTACCAATTTAGGAAAGTTGTCAATGAACACTTGTTAGTAAAAGTGCAACTTTGATAGAAAATATGTATGAATTATTAAATTTTCAACCTCAAATATTGTGTTTCTAGCAATGTGATTGGCTCACTCTATCTTGGTTATCAGCCCATAATTATATCTCATGACCTTATATGGAAATTGATGGTGCAGGTTGCATTGCAAGAACTGAACAACTTGCGGTCGATTTCAAAAATTAAAACAGGTCAGAGTTCAATGAAAATTAATAATATCATTATTGATCCATGTGACCATGGAATAATATTTCTCAAATACCATATATGTGATCTGCAGGGGTTGAGATGATTGATGTTGGAGAGTGAATTGTAATCGCAGTTGCAAAAGAAGCCAGAAAGATCCAGGCTTTTACGGCGGGTCTAAAACAGGTCACTCGTTGCAGGCCATTGTTTTACCTTTTGGAAAGTTATCCAAAACCCTCAATTTGGCTAACCCTATAGGCCTAAACTTGGTTTTTAGGCCTAGGGTTAGGGTTAGCCAAATTGAGGGTTTTGGGTTACTGTCAAAAAGGTAAAACAATGACCTGCAACGAGTGACCTGTCAATAATATATAACCAACTTTGGCCAATCAAAAAGGACGGAGACAATCCCGTAAACTAATCAAAACTTGAAGTAATTACATGTAGCAGACACAAAGCGCAGGAAAATGTGCACATGTGAGCCACGATTGGTTTTGGTTTCAGTTCTGATTGGTTGAAAAAGTGGCGCTAGAACGTTGAACCAATCACTGAGTGAAGTAATGCAAAACCAAAACAATTTGCTAATTTCTTTCGACACCCAATTGAAAACCGCTCTATATGTGAAATATCAATTGATTGATTATTGTTGAAGTTAATTTTCAGAAGTACTTCAGGTTGTTTACGGATTCTGAGTTTTAACAGCTAAATTGTTCGATCCGTGGGTGGAAGAGAAGGGGCAGAGACCACTGTCGGGGGAAGGGTGATGAACTACCTCACGCTCTTCGCGTTTCTCACGCGCGAGTGATTTTTTCACATCAGCGCTTGCTAAGGAAGTGGACTAATTGATTTGGGGAAGATCTGCGGGATTCGAAGTATTGGGGGGCATCATATATGAAATAAATATTATGTGAGCTCTTGGCAATGTGATAATGAATACGCATTTCAAATTTGCGTGGAAGAGGATACCCGCGTGTTGCATTCACACGTGCGAGACACTGGCCTGGAGGCTGAAACTTGGCAGTATTTTTGTTCTTAACTTGTAACACCACTCTTTTGCCGAATTAATTCATGTGCTTTTGTTGAATTAAATCAAAGACCCATCCCTTTGATTTTAGCATATGTGAGCAGCTGATGTTCTTTGTTCAAAACAGACGCCACGCGCAAAGCGAGCGCGACGCTCTTCCAAAAAAGGAGCGCCAGTTAGAACTCTAATTCTGATTGGTTGGAATTTCACCTTTGACGAGTGCGAGTGCTACGAGCTCTATTGCACGCTTTCTCTGTTCGCCAAGCTTTGACTGTATTTTCTTGACCATTTCCCTATCAAATCAACATGTCTGGACGTGGAGGAAAAGCTGCAAAAAGGGCGAAAGCAGTTTCCCGGTCGGCTAAGGCAGGCCTTCAATTTCCAGTTAGCAGGGTTCACCGATATTTAAGGCAGGCAACACATCACTTTCGAATCGCCTCTGGTGCTCCAGTGTATCAAGCTGCCGTCATGGAATACTTGACGGCTGAGATTTTAGAACTCGCGGGAAATGCCGCAAGAGATAACAAAAAAACAAGGATCATCCCAAGACATATTTTACTCGCCGTAGCCAACGACGAGGAACTCCATCAGGCAAGTACCGGGTTTGTGGGCAGTTAATTTGATGTCATCGACCAGGCGACATCGCGAAAAGATGGCAAGTCTGATTGATTTCGAATCTAGTTCTGACAGATGCTTAAATTCATACGTGGCCACCAGATAATGAAAAAAAAACGCTTGCTTGCTTGCTTTTCATCATTGAAAATTTTAGTTAACTCTAATTTAGGTATGGCTTTGTCTCTTTTCTTTGACCACATGAAGTGTTTCATTGACCTTTTTCATGGTGCTGTTGATCTCCCAAGAGTTTCAGCTTGACTGTTCTCCAAGGATTGTAAGATCTTCCTTTAGTGTGCTGACGCTTATGGTTCTATTTCATTTTCGCTTTGTTGATTTCAGTCAAGAACCGATTGTGTACTCCATGCGTTGTGGGCTGTTCTGGTCAGCATTTGGCGCTTAAAACCATAAATAACCAAGATCATTATCAATATATCTTTTTTAGAGGTTCTAGGTATTTATTGGGGGGGAAAATCATTAAATTAAAGACGTTTATGGTTTTATAATGTTAAAGACCTGTTTTCTTTAAAGTGAACCCCAAACAACCATACTTGTCACACTTTCATGTTATATATTCCGGCTCAGTTGCCAAATATAAAATATGTCATTATTTTATTCATAGAACTTTGCATTGGGGTTATCAAGTAAACAAAGATTGAAAGCGGATATTTTTAGCAAAAGCCTTTTGTTGTTAATCGATCATCATCATCATCATCACCATCGCATGTTTATGTACTCGGATTTTAGAGTAGCTTCAACCAATGCATATGATGTATCAATGAATGAAATGATACATGAAATGAATCATATACGGAACTGCGGGATATGAAATCAAGTAAAGCCATGATCCTTGCAGTTATGGACACAATTTTAGTAATTGCATAGAGAAGCCTGAAAAAATGCTGTTGAAGTCCTGGGTCCGGGGTTTTTTCAGGTTTCTCTACACAATTGCTAAAATTGCATCCATAACTGCAAGGATCATGGCTTTACTTGATTTCATATCTGCAGTTCAGTATATGATTCATTTCATATATCATTTTGTTCATTGCTTCATTCCTCGCGGAAAAATTAGAACCCACAAATGACCAACTCCCAATGTCAGTGGCTTCATAGCTCAGTTGGTTAGAGTGTTGCACTGGTATTCCGAAGTCACAAGTTCAAACCCCGTTGAAGTCCTGAAATTTTCAGGCTTCTCCATGCAATTGATTGCATGCAATGTATGTAATATTATAACACTGATTTAGGCATGCTTGTTGATTATGTTATCATTTCCACCCAATTTAGATGTTGGTATGAAGTTTAGGCCCAAATTTTTACAGTTTGGTAAATCTGTTCATGTCCCTTTTTTGTTCACTAGTTGTTGAAAGGAGTTACCATTGCATCAGGTGGCGTCCTTCCCAATATCCACCCTGAACTCTTAAAGAAACGGAAAGGTGGAAAGCTTGTTTCATCAGAAGAACTAGCAGCAAAGAAACCAAAGCCAAGCACTGGTACAAATCCAGGGACCTCAGGAAAGAAAATGGCTAGCCCTACAAAGAAGGCATCTCCGGTTAAGAAGGCACCAATCCCTGCCGGCAAAGGCAGAAAGAAGGGGGTAAGTTTTGAGCTTTACTGCACCTTATTGTGTAGATTTTCGGGGATCAACTTTGCTTTTTTACTTCTGCGAATCATGTTTGCAGTGACAGTTAAAAAAAAAACTGGACTGTGACAGGCGTAAACTCGCCAAGTGGATCAGTCACCCAGTCATAATATTAAATGGGACACCTTAACTTAACCTGTTCCCCTACTGTTATTGAGCACAGTGAAAAAGCACACTTTACTGTTTTGTTCATGAGAGGCACCATAAATTTACCATCTATTTGATGTGACAAATATTGTCCGATTCAGCTACAGTGATTGATTGCAGTGGAAAACAACAATAATTTTTAGAAGAAGCAGACACCAGTTGTTCATAGGATAAGCTCAATTAACCTGGAAACTCCAAAAGTACCTAGGAAACAGGTCATTTTTCATCTATTTGGAGCATAGTTTGACATTTTACTCATACATGTATCAAGAAAAAAAATATATTAAAAGAAAGACTTTACTGATTAGAGTGTAATGTGAAGTGCTAAGTATCTACCCCATATGAACCATGTGAGTGTTAGCCCTACTGATGGAAATGGGCCCACACAAGGACAGAGAAAAAATCTGACCAGGGTGGGAATTGAACCCACGACCTTCGGGTTAGATCACCGCTACTCTACTGACTGAGCTACAAGGTCAGGCGGGGGCAGGTACTGGGAACTGAAGATTTTAAAATCATGGCAATGAACATGTACAAGTATAACGTTTGCAAGAAAACGTAATCCTTCCTTGTATTAAAAGAAAGGTTTGAACATGATGCAGGGAGGCGTGGTAGCCTCCGGCTAAGGTCGTGAGGGGTAGGGGGGTGGCCCAGTGGTTAGGGTGCTTGCCTTGAGATCCGGAGATCCCGGGTTCAAGACCCGCTCTGACCACTCGTTGAATTTGTTCCTGGTAGTCCCTGGTTCAACTTCCCAGCTGCACTTGTAAATAGCCAACTGGTTTGCCTCCGGCCAGTCGGGATTCTTAACAGTTGTTGTTGTTCTGTTCTGTCGCTGCGTTGTGTTTCGTTGGCCCTGAAAAGCTCCTATGGGGAGCGGTCAATTAAGTATGTATTGTATTGTATGTATTGTAGCCTCATGGTTAGAGTGCTTGACTCCGGATCGAATGGTCCGGGTTCGGGACCTGGCCGGGGACATTGTGTTGTGTTCTTGGGCAAGACACTTTACTCCCTCGGTGCCTCTCTCCACCCAGGTGTATAAATGGGTACCAGCGAAATGCTGGGGGTAACCCTGCATTGGACTAGCATCCCATCCAGAGGGGAGTAGAAATACTTGTAGTCCCTCATGCTACAGAAACCAGGGATAAGCTCTGGCCTGATGGGCCACTAGGCCTGTAAGCTGACTTTACATGAACATTAACATGATGCAGTGCAGATATTAGTTGTTTAAAGTCGAACACATCATCAAACAAACAAAGCTATAGTATTGTCACAATGCATTTAAATCAAATGACTAATTATTTATTGTGCCATAGTTTTTTGGTTATAAGGTGTGGCATTTTTTCAGTTAAAATCTTTGTGTACGCTCAAGTTGTTCTGAAATTGGGGTGTGTCTTACAGGAACAAAACGTAATATTATTTCGCCAAATTTCCCCAAAAGTTTAGTTAGAAAAAACTAAAAAGACATGTTGGCCATTGACTTTTTAAAACTTGGTGGTTCTTAAGAGAACTGGAGTGGCTCTGGAAAGGGGTTGTGTTGTACATCACTGAACGGGGTTCAGGATTGGGCAAAAGAACAATAGAACGTACAAAGATAACAATGAATTTGGCACAGAAAACATTAGGAAGTATGACACTATACAGCCAATGAAATATAGTGTTCAACAAGAGGTACGACCCTACCCCTGAAAAGAACTGTTTCATTGATCTGTTGTTAACACTTAGGTTGTGTTCTATTGGGATCAACCATTTCAGCCGCAACCGGTTTAGGTTGAAGGGGTTGAGGTTTCCCAATAGAACACTTTTCCAGCTGTTTTTGGTTGAAACTCGATAAATCCTGGGAAAAATCATTACCAGACTTCTCAGCGTTGACAAGTTGAGGGAAAGCAACATGGTAGGCCCCCACGGCCCATTTTAAATGGCCCGCGTAAACGACAATGGTCGCTGCCGATGCTTTTTCAACCATTTCAACCTAGTTTGATGCCGGTTGAAAAAGTTGATCAACCAAACCAACTGAAAACGTTTTTTTCCGAATGGAACACTAAAAAACCCAACCAACTAAAAACGGTTGATCCCAATAGAACACGACCTTAGTCTTTGTATTTGCTGTCCATGTTGAACTTGCTGTTGATGTTAATGTTGTCTGTCTGCATCTCCATTCAGCCTTCTATTCTATTCTGCCTCATTCAATATGTAAACTTGACACAAACAAGATTGAGTGCACTTTGTAACTGGAAAACTACTGTATAATGTCTGAAGTCTTATTCCTATCATGAATTTACAGCGGTTTCCAGTCACACACGGCCCTCAGCGACTTGTTTTCATTTGGTGAAACCAAATTTGGGTGGACATCAATCAAATGTTTCCTTGGCAAATTTGACTAGGACTATTTCCATGGAAACATTTGATCGACTTCCACCCAGATTTAGTTGTGAAAAATGAAAGAAGACGTTAAGGTGCTTGTGTGACTGATGATCAGTAAACTATCAGTAAACTAATATGTGTGAATCTGTTGTCTTTCTTTCCAAAAGTTACACAGAGATTTTCTCTCTGTGTTAAAGGTGACATGGATAATGCCACATTAAACTCGTAACCTTCAATTTTCCTTACTTTACCCTTGCCATATTTCCAGCCTGCGCAGAAGAAAGGAGACAAGTCAGGGCCTGGAGCAGGTCTTGCGGTTCTATCAGAGAAAACTCTCTTTTTGGGACAAAAGGTAAAGGCAGAGAAAAATATTGTGATGTACATGAAGAGGGAGATAGTGTTTCTTGTTTGTTAATGTATTCTTTTCCCTAATATTGTGTATTAAAGATAGGGGAAAGGGTAAGTTTACTTGTAGGCAAGTCCAGCTTTTTCTCTTCTAACTGAAGGTGGATTCTTTAACATGAAAGTTGTATCTGTTTCAGTTGACAGTCATTCAAGGAGACATTTCAGCAGTTGAAGCTGACGCCCTCGTCAATCCTACTAATGCAACTTTCTACTTGGGAGGTGAAGTAGGTATGTGTTCCCCTGATCAAAGGTTTTTGTTAATTCTGGATTATCCTTTGTCCCTAAGGGGCCTCCCCACTGACAAGTGCAATGTAGAATAGTATGGTGTAAGACAGACTAAAAACTAGGAGTGTCACTCTTAAGCCTAGTTTTCATGTCCGGAAAATCCCAGATGATCGGGGATCGGGATTTTGCCGTTTCCCAACAGTCCCAGATTTTGCCAATGTGTCAGAAATGGTGAGATGCTTGTCGCAGATTCTCCCGATGGTGACTGTTGGAAAATGGAAAGTGCGCCAAAAAATTGAAACTTACAATTTAGAGGATTGGTAACGAATGATGTCTCGGACGGTATGTCTGGAATCATCACCGATGATCGCAAAAATTTGGGATGCGCCAGGAAAGTAGAAACATGTCTTATTTTCCCAATTTATCCCTGGCCATCCGAGATTATCCGGGGTGTCTATGATTTATGGTTTTCATTAATTGGCAAAGTCTGGGATGGTCGGGAAATTGTGACATCCCTGATCGTCTGGGATTTTCCCGACAGATGAAAACTAGGTTTTAGAAGGAAAGTGTTATGGGGAACATAGATAAAGAGTGTATGTAGATGTTGTTAAGGAAGCTCCATCTGAAGGGGAGTCAGGGAGGCTTAGTAATGGTAATGGTAATGAATTTATATAGCGCATTTTCTATTAACATATTCAAATGCGCTTTACAAGGAAGTGATCTATGGGTGAGATTGGACATCAGCATATACAGGCGCCGCTGGCAGCCGCTATCAGTCCATTAGCGATCTCACCCAGCACATGAATGAATGAAATGAGTCCTGACCACAACACCAGGAGCTCCATGCCCTACTCTTTACGAATAGTGTGTGGGTTCTTTTACGTCCCACTGGGTTGAGAGCATTGAAAGGTTGTGAGACGGGGCCTACGATTTATAGTCCTTATCCGAGAAGACTTGAAAGTCTTAACCATTTGCGGATGTAATTACAAAGGTAGCACTTTCTCCTCAGTTATTTTAAGACCCTGAGTGTTGGTCCGGCCGGAGTCGAACTCACGACCTCCCGCATGACAGCCCGATGCTCAACCAACTGAGCCACAGGCGTGCGGTAGTGGGAATCAACCGTGCCTTACACCCCGGCAACCTGGGTTCAACCCTTGGCCATATGGTTGTATGTCGGCTGAGTTTCAGTTGATCTCAATCTGACTCCGGTTTTCCTCCCTCATCAAATTCGACTCTTAGTCAATTACATCTGGCTGCGGGTGGTTACCCTCAATAGGGACAACCTGTGGTATCCTTCCCTTTCATTTAAGTGAATCAATAAAGTGGGTATTATTATCTAAAGGCATTTGACTTTGAGTCATAAATAATGACAATTCGTTCGCAGGATCAGTGTTGGAGAAAACTGGTGGAGATGACTTTAAAGATGAGGTTAAGAAATTGTCAGAATCTCATGGACCTTTGGAACTAGCAACAGGTAAATGTTTATCAGTAATAGATGCTCTTTCTTCTATGATCATAAGTTTATGTGCAAAAATTTAATGTGAAACAATTTTCTAACACATTACACTTAAGCAGGTGATGTGGTCAGCACAGACAGACCCCTTTGCCATTTGATGGGAACAGTCTGGCTAAGTCATGTGTGACTCATACAGAGATGTATCCAGGTTTTCAAATTTGGGGGTCCTCTGGACCCCTTTAGCAAAATGCATTATCTCTAAAGAATAATTAATTTTGACAAATTATGAGCTCAAATTATTTTCAAGTGCTAGGTATTTTTGCAGGAATGAAATTACATATAGCATTCTGTTTGCAATTGACCAAAGAAATGACCTCAGGAATTCAGAATCTCTAGAGCAAAGTTCAAGAAGGGCATACAGAGTTAACCCTTTAAGCCCCGAGGGGTTCCCCATTGACGAGTAAAATCGTTTGGCGTTAGACAGAGTAAAATCTATAAGTGGCATTTGGCACTCTCGTGGCTGAAAGGGTTAAACGGGGACATAGGTTTTTGATGCTGTTAGCTTAACCCTTTAAGCCCCGAGGGGTTCCCCATTGACGAGTAAAATCGTCTGGCGTTAAAGTAAAATCTATAAGTGCCATTTGGCACTCTCAGGGCTGAAAGGGTTAAAAATGGGGTAAAACTTTGAGGAAAAACAGATCACACATGACATACACTGAACCTTGACTGTAAATACCATGATCTGTGGGGTTTTCTCTCAGGGGAGCAAATTTTTGGCTCATGGAAATTAAGCCTCTATAAGAATCAGTAGAACACATTTTATTCAACTCACGATTCTAAGATTATGCAGTTAAAGTGCCCCTCTGATTAAAAAAAAATCACTTCCTTTTTTTCTACAGATTTAGTAAATGTGTTTGCTTACACCTGGCTTGCAAAATTTTGAACTTTGATTTTTATCCAAAGGCCATTTACTTTGAGTGTAAGTTTTGGACTTCTTGGTCCGCCATTACTCACGTTCAAAACTGATTGGATCTCAGAGGGTTGGATCCAGGGAAAAGAGACGTCAAAGGCTCACTAGCTTAAAATTTTAGTGTGTGAATTCACCTTTTTATATATTACGCAAAACATGAGTTTAAAAATTGGAAAGCCCAAAACGTGCTACATGTAATTCTGTGGGAGTACACAGGCATTGCATTCTTAAACTAGTGAGCCTTTGATGTCATTTTCTCCTCGATCCAGCTCTCTCAAGAACTTAAAATTTGTAATGGTGGACCATTAAGTAGGGAAATTCTGGTGAAAATAAACAAGTGTCTTTTTAAAATTATTAAGGCTTAAAACTTGGGTCACGTACTGTCTAGTTAAGCACTCACTGAAAAACTGTCCCCCCACCGGTTTCGGCCGGTTTGGATGCCAATGGGTTAAGCACTCACTGAAAAACTATGTCCCCATTAACATAGTTTTGAAATCCAAAGAAAAATAAGAATATTATTGATTTTTTGGTCACAGGGGCACTTTAAATGTAATTTAACGGAGTTAACAACAGGAGTGCTCCTGTGCCGGTTGGTCCGTGCACTGTGATTTCCCACGCTTGATTGCTTAGGGCATAGTATTGTAGTTGTGTAACGGAAAAGGCATGTTTGTGCAGCACCGTTAGAAAAGAAATCCGAAGTAGAGTCTTAAGAAGTATTCTTCATCCACTGTTCATGGAACGTAAACTCGCTAACAACATTGAAATGGAAAATACTTCAAGGTCTTGCCCAAAATTTTAGCACTTACTGGTAAATAATTTTTATAATGAACATCGTTTCAACCAACTTTGACATGTGATTGATCATTTCCTGGTATTTGTTGACAGGAATTTCTTTGTTCAACACAGTTTTTCCATAGATCTTTGCATATAACAAGAGGAACGTGAGCTGAATGTTCGTAGCTAAAGTAACCAGGCATTAGATCTGACACAAAGATGGAAAACTGGACACCGGAAGCAGCCATTTTCAAATGTTCCCGCACATAAGCGCCTCACCCATGATTTCTAGTGATGAATTTTGGGAAAAGGATGCAGCTTATCTGTGGGTGTTTACGGTGTAATTTTACTGGTGCTCATGTTACAAATTGCACTTGCAATCATGAGATTACCTACTGGTATACTAATCTTAGTCTACCTTTAAGGGCCATGTGGGAGAGTACTCTTGGATGTAAATGCCCCTCCTTCAGTAAATTGGGCAATCCTATTCTGAAAGAGCTATCATTCAGGGATCTGAGGATGATATGATGACAATGGTTAAGAATCACTGACTTTGAATTGTTTGTTTCTTTGCCTTCTTTGTCAGCTGCCATAAGTGACGCACCCAATATGCATGCTCAGTATGTTATCCACGTACACAGCCCTACTTGGGGGAATGATCAATCCACAGAAAACTTGGAGAAAGCTGTCAAAAACACATTGACACTAGCTGATGAGAAGAACATCAAATCCATTGCTTTCCCATCAGTTGGAAGTGGAAGGTGAGTTTAAGAATTCTGTAATAAATTTTATTGGTTCTTATAGTATGCATGAAAAAAAAAAAAAACAACTCAATTCTGATTGGCCAAACAAGAGTGCAGTTATCTTGTATCATGGCTGATGGGTGCAAATTACAAATGCATGTTTCCAAGTTTACAGTTGAATGACTTTTTAACAATAGTCTTGTAAAAGTCTGAATTCGGCAAAAGTAATTTTTCATCCAATCGGGTGAATGAACTTCATAGCAAATTGAAGCATGCACTGTCAAAATTTCACTTGATTTTTTTTGATTTTCCATCTTCCTTTTTTTCGTGTATATCATTATTAAAGTACTCTCATCATTTCTGACTTAATTTGGTATAACTAAGCAGTTGTACATTTTTCAGGCTACAAATTTCGCAATGCCTTCGTCTGAAAAATTAGTCTTTGTGGCAGGTGGTTTGGTGAATTAGAGATGATTTCCACTGGGGTTGATGCCAGTTTCTTGCCCAGCCCCACCCCCCTGCGCATTCTCTTTTGGCTTCGGTCCGGGTTTTCGTGCAGCTGTTACATTCAAACAATCTCTCGAACGTTAAATTCCCGGTGGAAAGAAACGTCTAAAATTCACCACTCCACCTGCTACACAGGCTATCTGAAA
>NC_090896.1:35175785-35180785 GCF_036669925.1 Montipora capricornis
TAGCCCTTAAATGTTTAAGAATCATCGTCTCTCCAACTTTTCCTGCAAACAGTTACCCCACCATATCATTTGCTTTGGACCCGTCGCCTGCAGACAGAGAGAGAAGTACTGATTCATCCATATGGATTTTTGAGATACGTGACATGCACACTTAATTGCACATTCCCCATAGATGCTTTTAAGGGCCGATGAAACGTTACAAGTACACAACATCTCGGCTAGCCAGAGGCAAAGCAGTTGGTTACCAGGATCAAATTCAATGAGTGGTCAGCACAGGTTTTGAGCTCTCAAGGCAAGCACCCAAACTACTGGGCCACACCCTTTCCTGATGAAGAGATGGAGCTTACTATGAGATGAAGCTATGCAAAAGAGAATTCTGGTTCACAGTGACCCTCGAGTTTACCATGCAGCAACAATTCATTTTCGCTTTCAAAACACTTCACCTTCAACATCTTGTGACACACGGCGCAAAAGTAGGGCTTGTGGCAGCCGTGATCGGTCACGTGATGGTGAGCCTGCTCCTGAATTGTTCGAAAGGTGCGCGCGCAGCCAATCCGCGCCAAACATGGCAGAACATCGTACCCATAGAAAAAATGAGCTGTAAATTCGTCAGTATCGTGTTTGCTCCAGCATGGATGCGTCTTGCCGACGTATGTCGTCTTGTGAACGATTTTCATATCTTGTTTTCTGCTCCTATGAGGACAATATGTAAGTAAGCAGTTGGCCGTGCAAAGACCGCATTTGTCCGCGTCTGGGATGCGTTCTTCAAACTCTGACCCCTCGCTTGTAAATCCCACTTTTCTGTTCTTTTTCTGTATTAGACAACCATCAAAGTAACCGCAGAATCTCTCCTCGTGTCTCTTCAGCTCCTTCTTGTCACGGAATACCATCCGGCACTTGACACATTTGGATTTAAATTCGTCCATAAATTTTAATTCCTCTGTAGCTACGGTCTTGTAACCCACTCCCTCTGTGTTTAAGATCTGCATCAAGGAATTAAAAACGAGCTCTGGCTCGGTAGAAACCAAAATTATATCTCGTTTCTCTTGGATACGAACGCTTGGATCCTTCGCGATGAGCTTTGATGACAAGGCTTTCCAATCCATTTTCTCAAAAGAGGCAATGATTGTTTTGTTGGGCACGTGTAGAAATCTAAATTGAGGAAGCAATTTCGCCGGCAGCTCCTTGCTTCGATAAAACACATAAAAGTGGAAGTAAAATTGCGCTTGAGGAGATATTGACATTCCTTCCAAACAGCGCTCTCCATTGGTTTCCCAATCGAGCAGAAAATACTTGGCGTGCATGATTTCGAAGCTGTTTAATACAAAATTAATTTATTTGAAACCTCTTACACGGAGCTAAGTTTGTTATAAAGTGAACTTGTCAATCATGAAAACCACTTTGCCATTGAAATACAACCCTTTGATGTTTGTTCAATGCATTAAGTATAATCGGAAAGTTTGTCTAATTCATAACTTTCTCGTCAAGAAGACAGTCTAGTCATACTGAAACGGAGATGTTTAATTAATATTAAAATCGCACTCCATCGATGGCTGGCATATGATTCACATGCACAAGATGAAATCTCAGGGTTTTTTTGACAATGGTGTAGCGCTCAGGCACAGTGTCCAGAGATTCTACAACTGTTTCTTTGTTCTTGTTGACAGAAGGTCCGCGCAGGTGTGAATGCCGAAGGTACCAATAGGCCATTTCCGAGTTCAAGTCTGCCTCCTCTTCAAAGCGAGTCTAAGTGCGAAATTCTTGTAATGGTAATTAGTTATACTTTACATATGAATGAAGACCTATTTTCATAACAAAAACTTCGCACTTAGACTCGCTTTGAAGATGAGGCTGGCAATAACTCGGTAACGGCCTATTAGTAGAAGGACCGAAGGACATTGGCGAATCAGAATTAAATATTGGACAGGAAGGGGGGGGGGGGAAAGAGAGGGGAGTCGATCTTATCTTAATGATGCTTGAGCAGGGTGTTACCGATGAACATTATTTTTTAATTTATCAATAATTTATCAATGGTGATTCGGGGATACTCGGAAAAAAAAACACGAAAGCTCCCGAAAGGAAACGAATTACTACCTTTCGATTGCCAGTTCGATACCTTACCTCTTAACTCTTACTACCCAACTCGTTAGAGCTCGTTCATTAATTTAAACTAGGTTTAGGTGAAGATTGTACCACTACAACTGCATAGAGTGAAATTGTTTTAATCTCAAAGCTCGAGCGCAATTGCTTCATTAACTGGATAGACTACAAATTAAATGAAATAAAAAATCGTTTGAAATGTTGTTTTTCGTGAAATGTTGTTTTTCGTTCCCAAGGTTTTTCGGGGGAATTTAAATTCTTCCCCTTGGTAAATCTTACTCTGGGGTGATGAACTCTTGGTATGACCTAATATGGAAACTGATAACAGAAATAAGTCAATAGAATTTGGCTTTCATTTTCAAGCGTTTAGAATTTAGTGAAAATTTAATAAAACAATTATTCCATCCGCGCTTGTTGGCAATCTATCATCTCACATCAAACGTGCACTCGTGGATAATTGTATTGTTTTGGCTAAGAGACACAAACCTAGCAGGAAAGGTGCTCTAAATGCTGACGGTCTTAGAACACTATAACTTCAACGAGAAATATTGCAGTTGTCGGTTTTTCCGTTTCTTTCCAAAAGGTTCGTTTCTTTTTTCCTGTCACGGCTAAAATGTCTAAAATGAACCAGATTTCAAAGTTGATCCGCCTTCACCTTCAACCTTACGTTAAGTCTGTGTCACCGTTATCCAGGCGAAGGGGAGAACTGTTTTTCATTTGGTACTATTTGAGCGCCGGCGCATTTGCGCATACTAAGAGCAAAAGCCGAAATTAAAGAAAATAGGACTAGTAGCGTTACTTCTGGACACAGTGCAAGAGTGTAGTGCCAGACCAGTGCACTGGTCGCTTATTTTCGATCCTGTGCTTCTTCCGTGTACGTGTCGGCGACAGACAGTAAGGAAGACAAAACTGTCTTTCTTACTCGTAGATAACTGACAAGTGTCCTTCTAACCAAAAGAATGAGTACTGACGACCTATTTATCATTTAGAATTTTGGTCTTTGTGCCTTTCATATAGTGGGGAAACTACTTGGCGTGCACTGAAGCACACGGATTTTGCACCTGTGCATTTGCAAAGAATAACAACAAATGCCCCGATTTTCATTCAGGGGACAACCTCTGGATTTAGCACAGGCATTGACTTTTGGAAAGGGGGTGAGGGGGCTTGGGGGTGGGGGAGTCGCTTCACGCTAATCGAGAGCTTACGAAACGAGGACGACAACGGTTACGAGGACTTCATTTAAAAATACGAGTTCGCGTTATTTATATCACTGCGAAACTATTTCATGTCGTTTCGCGTTAAAAATGTGTAGTAACTGGGGAGGAATTAAACTGGTATGAGTAGGTTGGAAGCGTAGAGAGAGAACTGAAAATTCATCGTCATGTGCTAACGTCCTCCACAGAACCTTGAATTTGGTCATTTCACGTCGTCATTTAGGAGATGACGGCAAAGAAATGTACCAAAATGTAAAACGCACGTGCAGAGCGTGCAGAGCCATTGTTTTTGCTCACTAAACCTATTGTTTTTTAGCGTCGTCGTTGCCGTCGACGTCGTCGTTTCGTAAGCTCCCTAATAAGACAAAGATAACTTCAAGCCCCAAATAAGCTCCCATGTTTTACAAGCGACTTTTCCTTGCGTGGGCGAGACTTGAACAAATAGAAAATAGCATGTTACAACAGTTGCAAGGTCATGCAGGCTCCCAGAGTTAACTGATTCTCGTTTCTGTAGCGCTAAACATTTTCAACGCAGGTGTCACGGCAGTGATCGCTTGAAAGGCTATTGAGTCTCTATTTACTCACCTTTGCAATCTGAAAATACACACTTAAGTAATGCAAGAGTAAATTACTGACCTCTTAAGAAACGTGAGTAACTTCAGTTGAAAAGAGAAAGTTTCAAGTTCCCCTTTGTGGTGGGTACATTTTTTGAAAAAAAAAGACCCAAAAAAAAAAACACCACATACTTTAAAATGCATAAATATTGACAATGGTAACTTCAAGTACAACGAGAAGAGCTAGTCGTTTGTTAACTTTAATTATCTTTGGGTAAAAATTCTGCTCAACGGCTTGAGAACATCTCCAGCTGACGTCCGAAATAGATTTTCAATTTTCATGTTCAGGAAATAAATAAATTAAGCGCGCGCCAAGCTTAAGTAAACTTGTTAGTTTTTCTTCACAAGGACTTTTAAGTCCATTATAAGGAAAATAAAGTCTTCAAATCAAATGTAAATTTGTCTCACAACTGCTAACAGTCCAATTTAGACTGTTAGTTTTGTATTCCAAATTGGTTACACTTACATCTAAATCCTTGAAAGTGTTCTCCTCAGTACTCAAAATAAAAGACTTTCCTTGGCCATCTCAGTTTTAGAAGAAACAAACAAAAACGGTGATTTTAAGCATGAAATATACAAGCTCATCCCTTAAAACTAAAATAACAACAATTTTTAATTATGTGCCTTTCAAAATTTGCTTGTGTTCTTTTTTCCTGATATGAATTTAAGACCTGTTCTATGTTTTTTGATCCCAAAAAATGTTCCCTTGCCCCTTAAGAAAACTTTTCTTTTCTCTCCTGTTCTCCGATCAAATTCTGTGTCCAAAAAACCACTATAGGATACCCGCTGTGTTATGGTTTCAGTCTCAAATTCACGGAAATCTTGGATTCTTTATTATTTACTTTCGGCCTTGGAGTTAACCAAAGTGTTGCATGGAATTTGTATTGAAAAGGACAGATTCAGTAGATGATACAGAAATTTGGTTTTATCAACGGAGTTGATAATGTAAATTGGCCACCGTACAGAGATTTAGATTTTAGAATTCTGTTCGGTGTCCAATTTACATTATCAATTCCGCTGATAAAACCATTTTTGTATACTGCTTTCCCACCGACGCAGCACCACAGTTTCT